>NW_025813768.1:100173-115173 GCF_021917145.1 Hypomesus transpacificus
GTGTGTGCGTGTTCCATACTTGTGTGTGCGTGCGTGTTCCATACGTGTGTGTGTGTGTTCCATACTTGTGTGTGTGTGCGTGTTCCATACTTGTGTGTGTGTATTGAATACGTGTGTGTGCGGTGCGGTCCTAGGAGTGGCCCTGCAGGGTCAGACAGACCTGTAGTGGTTCCACCCTAACCCTGGATAGATGCAGGTGTTCTCCACATCACAGCAGCCAGCTCTCTGACTGTCAGTCCACTGCCAAGCCCAGGGCCACCTCTCACCATACTGGCACATAGCTCAGGCCCCCGGGCCCCCCCGCCCCCTCTCCAGGTGCACCAGCCCCCAGACACAGCTCTCTATTGTACCCCCGCCTCGCCACCGTGTAAACTGCGTCAGGCTGGTGTGAGTCTAAGCACCTTCCACATCCACACAACACACACACACACACGCACTGGAAGGACTGATACACACACACACACACACACACACACTCACACACACTGGAAGGACTGATACACACACGCGTGCTGATACACACACTCACACTGTAAAATTCCTGTCCAGTACTGGACTCCGTGGGGTGGCCTGTGTTTACGACGTTCCTCCTCTTCCTCCTGCTCCTCCTCCTCCTCCTCCTGCTGCTCTTCCTCCTCCTGCTCCTCTTCCTCCTCCTGCTCCTCTTCCTCCTCCTCCTGCTGCTCCTCCCCCTCCTCCTCCTGCTGCTCCTCTTCCTCCTCCTCCTCCTCCTCCTCCTGCTCCCTCCTCCTCCTCCTCCTCCTGCTCCCTCCTCCTCCTGCTCCCTCCTCCTCCTGCTCCTCCTCCTCCTCCCCCTCCTCCTGCTCCTCCTCCTCTTCCCCCTCCTCCTCCTCCTCCTCCTCCTCCTGCTGCTCCTCTTCCTCCTCCTCCTCCTCCTCCTGCTCCCTCCTCCTCCTCCTCCTCCTCCTCCTCCTCCTCCTCCTCCTCCTCCTCCTGCTCCCTCCTCCTCCTGCTCCCTCCTCCTCCTCCTGCTCCCTCCTCCTCCTGCTCCCTCCTCCTCCTGCTCCCTCCTCCTGCTCTCTCCGGCTCCTGCAGGAGGGGGAGGAGTGGACTGCCATGCTGGACACGCTGGTCTGTGGCTCGTAAACGCAAACTGCTGTGATTGAGGGGTATGTCCAGTGTGTAGGAGTGTGTGTGCCCTAGTCCAGTCTTCCACCAGCCCCTCTCTGCATCTCCCGTCCCCTCGCCAGCCTCCCCACCCTCTCCCCCTCACCAGGGATCCTTCTGGAAGGCGAGCTCTTCCCCCTACACTACGGCACTGCATCGGCACAGGAGCCAAGTGTTGATTTAGTTCCTCCTCAACCCCTCCCGCGCCCCTGCCTGCAATAGGCAAAGTTTACAAACCTGTGGCCATTTGTACACTCCTATTAGAAGCAGTGGGAGGTGTATTAGTATCTGTCAGGGAGCCCTGCCCAGCGCACTGCTTTCCTCTGACCCAATTCATTTCAGTGGGTGTGTCCCGGTGGCAGTGATGCATGCCCGCTGGGATTTTACTGATGTATAATCTCTGCTTCCTGGTTGTCTTTACCCTGATAGGCCAGAGAAACACTGGGTTGCCATAACATAAGCTTCTGGAAAGGTTAAGCTCTGGAAAAGAAGAGGTGGGGAGGGACGGGGGGGTTTGGGGGGGTCTGCTAATGTGTGGACGTGCCTGGGCGCGGATGTGATGTTAAGGATATCACACACATACACACACAATACCGTCTTCATAATCTGGATCATCACGAACAACCCAAAACAACGTTATTGCATAATCACATCAGCACACGTCACCGGAACTTACTCTCATCGGGCTCTCTCCCAGAATCAGACACAATGTTGTTTGTATCCTCTGTCCAATTAACGCTTCTCAGAACACGTGGCTAGCATGGTAGCATGCTAGCATTCCAGCATGGTAGCATGGTAGCATGGTAGCATTCCAGCATGGTAGCATGCTAGTGTTCCAGCTTGGTAGCATGGTAGCATGGCACGGCTAACATACAGTACACAACATCCAGAGTGAAGAACTAAACTCTCTGTCGATAGGATCAATGGAGGGGTGTGACACGACGGAATAATCAAGCTTAATGTCTTGCCTGTGCAATTTCTCAATCTGCGGGACAGAACATTTAGCATCGCCCCCTGTGGAGCGGGGGGCATTAACACACAGACACGTCCACTCACTTATTTCAGTTCGATGCCAATTTACAGTCTATTAGCTCCAGTTCCTGCCCCTGGAGGTTCTCCTCTGTCCTCTCTCCTCTGTCCTCTCTCCTCTGTCCTCTCTCCTCTCTCCCCTGTCCTCTCTCCTCTGTCCTCTCTCCTCTGTCCTCTCTCCTCTGTCCTCTCTCTTCTGTCCTCTCTCCCCTGTCCTCTCTCCTCTGTCCTCTCTCCTCTGTCCTCTCTCCTCTGTCCTCTCTCCCCTGTCCTCTCTCCTCTGTCCTCTGTCCTCTCTCCTCTGTCCTCTCTCCTCTGTCCTCTCTCCCCTGTCCTCTCTCCTCTGTCCTCTCTCCTCTGTCCTCTCTCCCCTGTCCTCTCTCCTCTGTCTTCTCTCCTCTGTCCTCTCTCCCCTGTCCTCTCTCCCCTGTCCTCTCTCCTCTGTCCTCTCTCCTCTGTCCTCTCTCCCCTGTCCTCTCTCCTCTGTCCTCTGTCCTCTCTCCCCTGTCCTCTCTCCTCTGTCCTCTCTCCTCTGTCCTCTCTCCTCTGTCCTCTCTCCCCTGTCCTCTCTCCTCTGTCCTCTCTCCTCTGTCCTCTCTCCCCTGTCCTCTCTCCTCTGTCCTCTCTCCTCTGTCCTCTCTCCCCTGTCCTCTCTCCTCTGTCCTCTCTCCTCTGTCCTCTCTCCTCTGTCCTCTCTCCCCTGTCCTCTCTTTTCTCTCCCCTGTCCTCTCTCCCCTGTCCTCTCTCCCCTGTCCTCTCTCCCCTGTCCTCTCTCCTCTGTCCTCTCTCCTCTGTCCTCTCTCCCCTGTCCTCTCTCCTCTGTCCTCTCTCCTCTGTCCTCTCTCCCCTGTCCTCTCTCCTCTGTCCTCTCTCCTCTGTCCTCTCTCCCCTGTCCTCTCTCCTCTGTCCTCTCTCCTCTGTCCTCTCTCCTCTGTCCTCTCTCCCCTGTCCTCTCTTTTCTCTCCCCTGTCCTCTCTCCCCTGTCCTCTCTCCCCTGTCCTCTCTCCCCTGTCCTCTCTCCCCTGTCCTCTCTCCTCTGTCCTCTCTTTTCTCTCCCCTGTCCTCTCTCCCCTGTCCTCTCTCCTCTGTCCTCTCTCCCCTGTCCTCTCTCCCCTGTCCTCTCTCCTCTGTCCTCTCTCCTCTGTCCTCTCTCCTCTCTCCTCTGTCCTCTCTCCTCTCTCCCCTGTCCTCTCTACTCTGTCCTCTGTCCTCTCTTTTCTCTCCTCTGTGCTACTTGGTAGTGGAAGTTCCAAACCACGTGAACTGGGGTTGAAATGCTCCAGGCCCTCCCGGATTCACAGATTCTGTGGCATTTCAAATAGATAAACACAAGCAACATCTATCAACGCAGCGCAAAGACCCTCCGTAATCAGGGCCCTGGCCAGCGGCTGGCCCTATCTCCATTTAGGGGATAAATCCATCGGTGTGACCACCAGGGCACCGGTGCTACAAATCACCCGAGTCAGGAGGAGGTTGCTGGAGGTTATTGGCCTCTTCCTAAGTGGTCTTCCACTTCAGCGGAAAGGATGGGCCTTGTCAAGCACCACCAGATTAAAGGCAGACTAAAAGAAATGATTTGTTGTGAGAAAACACCCGTTGTGAATCTTTAAAGAGGGAAACGAAATATGAATGAGGAAGCCAGGGGGTCCTCGCTCTCTCTTTCTCTCTCTCGCTCTCTCTTCCTCGTCCCATACCTGTTTCTTTCCTCTCTCTCACTCTCTTTCTCTCTGCCTTGCAGTTCGGTCTGGCTTTTTTGTGTTTGTGTGCATGTTTTGTGAAGGTGTGTGTGCGTGTGTGTGTGTACTGTATGTGTGCTTGTGATTGAGTGCACGCACCTCAGAGTGAAGGGGGGCAGAGTGAAATGGAAAAGGGGGGTGAGGGGTTATTCGGGGGGGGGGGGCGTTGTGTGGGTTGGAAAATTCTATTACATTTGTGTGGTGATGGGGGGAGGGGGGAGGGAAGGTGAAGGGGGCGGGGGGAGCGGGGGGAGCACAGGCGTTTGGATTAAGCACAAGCGGACATCATCATTTAGAGAGGAGATGTTTAGAGCTTCTCCCCTCTCCGACAGAGGGAGGAGAGGGATGATGGAGAGAGAGTGAGGCATTCTCATCAATGCTCCTCACACACACACACACACACACACACACACATAATGGGCTGTCATGGTGACAGAGAGCTTCATGCAGAGTGGACACTGCTGAAGGCAGGGCAAAACCAATCATGATGAAAGAGAAGCAGATTGAAACAAAAAACGACAACTCCTAAACAGCGACCTGCATTTGAGACTCTCTCATTTGAAATATTTTTTAAAACGATGTCATGCGCATCACTTTTACTCAACTTTGTCTTAGTTTTCTGTTCGTATGCTCAGTTTATTTCAGTTTGTTGAGTGTCCCAGTGGCCTGGTCGAGGGTCTGGGGGAAGGTATGGCCATGTGACAGCATGGTTAATAGCAGACTCAGAGTTGAGAGAAAATAAACATTATTTCTCAGTGTGTTCCCTGACGTTTGACTTTGAGGGCCGCGATTTACGGACACTTTCGCTCGCAACACTCCATGATCCCGAGGTAGTAAATTATTTGAAGGTTGTTGTACAAACAACCTTGTTGACAGAAAATATGTGAAGCGCTTTTTCCCCGCGCCTGTGTGTCCACACGTGTGTGTGTGTCCACACGTGTGTGTGTGTCGACACGTGTGTGTGTCCACATCACAGTGTCTGTGATCGTTTGAGGACATTGTCTGTTAACGCTTACCTCAGCGGTGCTCTGCTGAAACTCCTCCAACGAACAGGATGCCCGTTAAATCCGTTTCATTTGTGTTTGCATCGTTTCATTGATTTAATCCTAAATATTTTGTAGCGGAGAGCAGTAAAAGTTACTGTGTGTGACTGACACGGGGGAGGAACCAGGACCAGGCCGGTTCCTTCGTAGAAAGAAGCCCGTTTGTGGTGTCCTGCTCCTGGGGGAGGATGCTACCATCAGAGGGTATTGCCAGTAAAACAGTGGCCCACTGACAGAGACTCAAGCGCAAGCGGAACCACTCTCTCACAACGCTGTTTCAGCAAGCGGTTATGGCGAGAGCACCTCCGTCACCTCCATGCTTGAGAGGAAGTCGTACCAGGCAAGTTTTAGGTACACGGGGAAAGATGGAGAGAGATAGAGATAAAGGGAGTAGAGAGAGAGATAGAGGGAGGGAGAGGGATAGAGGGAGGGAGATACAACTGAGAAGTAGAAACAACTGTGCAAACATTTACTTAAAAATATTCAGGCTGAACACCCGTTTTGGAACGAGGCAAACATTTGCCCATCTAATCGAGCTGTTTGCAGAAGAAATTCACAGGGAAGGTATAGGCCCGTGATGAGAGGAAGGAGAAGAAAACTATTTGTCATCGCTATAGGTCAGTCTGGGGGCCTGGTAGCAAGGCCTTTCACCACTGTCTGCGTCAAAACACACACACACACATTCCATACCTGCACTGTCCAGCACATACCTTCATACCTACATACCCTCAGTCACTAAGACAACACAGCTGGAAGTGGAGCTGGAGGGTGAAGACTGGGAACAGGCCAGGCGGGAGATTCCTCTCAGTTTGAGGAGAAACAACTGATTCAGAACGATAGAGAGGAGGGATTATTCCGGCTAAAGGGATCAGGTTGGTGCTACAGCTAAGTAGTAGAGGACACTCATGCGGTGAGTAAGCACTTTTAGACGTGAACTGTGCGGTACCGCGTGGAATCGATAGTTCTACTGGAGCCATCCAGTCAACTCTGAGATCCAGACTAGTGGGTCTAAGTTGGAAGTGATAGCCAGGCTTGAGGTGTTCTCTGCTGGGCAAGAGGGTGCCAGGGGCTTGGGTCTGGATGGCTGACTTCCAGGGTTAGGGGTGCTGGGAGGAAGGTGCACTCCAGTCTCCTCTCCCACCAACTGTTTCCATAACCTGCAGGCCTGACGTGAACCCGTCCCTGCTGGTGGACGGCTCACAGCCTGATTGATAACGGCTTTGTTGCCCTCAAATTGCGGCTTCCGTTTCCCTGCCAGTTCCATTTATTTACGGTGCAGAGGAACTCTTTGTACACCTGTTTAGAGCTGGTGAGGATTACATCTGGAGAAAAGTACAAGAGAGAGAGAGAGAGATTGAGAGAGAGAGAGAGAGAGAGAGAGAGAGAGACAGAGAGAGAGAGAGAGAGAGAGACAGAGAGAGGAGAGAGAGAGAGAGAGAGAGAGAGAGGGAGAGAGAGAGAGAGACAGAGAGAGAGAGAGAGAGAGAGAGGAGAAAAAAGAAGAGAGACCATCTCTAGATGGACTAGATGACGGTTCTCTCTTTCTCCTCTTTGCTCTCTCCCTCCACCTTTCTTCACTACAGGAGCCTCCAGCCTCCCCCTCCCCCCCTCCCTCCTCCCCCTCCCTCCCCCCCTCCAGCCTCCCCCCTCCCTCCCCCCCCTCCCTCCTCCCCCTCCCTCCCCCCCTCCAGCCTCCCCCTCCCTCCTCCCCCTCCCTCCCCCCCTCCCTCCTCCCCCTCCCTCCCCCCCTCCCTCCCAGAACTCAGCGCCATTGGTGGAGGGGTGGGAGGGGGGCAGGAGGGGGGCAGGAGGGGGTGAAAGCCTCCACTCTGAGGGTACAGTTGGAGGAGGTTTTGGTGGAGGGGTTGGAGGGGGGCAGGAGGGGTCTTGACTTCAGTCAGGAATGTGAATGGAACTCTGTTTGTGGGAGGCAGGGAGCATGGCTAAAGTTAGTAGGTACACCAGGGGGTCCCATTTCACCTGACCCCCCTGGGGGTTCACTGACATACGTCCCCCGTCCCCCAAACCCCCAGGAGACAATTCCCCAAAAGAGAAACCCTCCTCATGGATTTGAAAAACCCCCGGATTCGACCCCCACAATAAAAAATTTTTTAAGCATAGTGTTCGTTTGGACTTGTAAGTTCCTCCAGTCAGTCAAACCTTAAGTATTTGGAGCGTGCGTCATGATGTGATCATGGGGTATTTCTGTCTGTCACAGCAGAGCTGCAACACACACCAGCGCGCTCGCTTACATGCATATCTGCATGTCAATTCCATCATCAAATCTACTACTGTGGTGTGATTCCTGCCAGCCAGTTTGACAAACTCAAAGGCCTGGACATGTTCCATGCCACCCTCGACTGTTAACCAGCGACTGTTGAAGTATGACGCGTGTCGTTTAGTGCAGAGCAGAAAGTCAGGCGGACAGAGAGCATGGACAGAGAGCAGCTAACATTAGCATAGACGAGAGCCCAGAACAGAGGGAAGAAAGAAAGAACAGAAGAGAAAATGACAGACCGCTACATTACCTTTAGTCCCACCACATTTACCTTCTGCTTATTAGCCAATAAAATCATCACATTTGGGCCCTCTGCATTTGTTTCATTGCATTTTCCTCCGTGTCATTGAAAATATGCGAGATGTTATGTTACACCCTATTGATTACCGGTGTTAATTAAAATTTTAATTAAAGTTTTTTATGGTCTGTGTTTCACTTGTGATAATAGTATGGAGGGAGAAAGCTACTCCTGCCTATAAATCGTCCTTTATATGCAACTACTGGCCATCAACAAATACAACTGTGTACATAAAATTTTACTAACATTGATTTTGAAAATATTAATATTACTTTAACACCGGAGATGTATTATTCAATTTAGAACTGCACAGCATAAAATACAGAAGCTATAAGTCAGTTAATGAAGAGGAAAAGTCCATTACGAACCTTTCAGAAGACAAAGTGTCTGATGCACGTAAGTGGCTCTGATCCAGCTGGAATCATTAACTTCAGCTGCCCTGCTACAGCGGGGTGTATCAGCTGCCCTGCTACTGCGGGTTCTATCTAGCAGACCTACGGGGGATCGCAGGTATGGCGGCCAGGATGATTAATAGACAGGCCGGGGACGATATTAAACATCTCGTAATTAAATGTCCTGCCTTTTCTGTGTGTTTACGGTGTCTATCTGTCTGTCTCTGAGGCCTCTGGCAATCGTTAAATCTGTAGGATGAGAGGAACGTGGGGCTTAGGGGAGGGAGGGGTCACAGGAAGGTTTGTCACTTTGTGTCTCTCACTCGCCCTGATACATGGGGCTCGGCCCTAATGTTGCTAATTCAGGCTAGCGGTAATCGGTGGGTGAAATATGAAAAACATTTACCATATCCAATTTGTTGGACAAACTGTTTCCACAGGGTCTTTGTCGTCCATGTTTCCCTCAGTTTCTTACGTCACCAGAGCTGCCGGAGTTAGCCAGAAGATCATTGTTTTGCGTTCTCTTAATGTAGTAAGGTATTTATAGTAGGTTTAGTATCACACACTTGCTTTTGGAAGCAAGTAGTTACATTTACATTTAGTCATTTAGCAGACGCTCTTATCCAGAGCGACTTACAGTAAGTACAGGGACATTCCCCCCGAGGCAAGTAGGGTGAAGTGCCTTGCCCAAGGACACAACGTCATTTGGCACGGCGGGGAATCGATCCAGCAACCTTCTGATTACTATCCCAACTCCCTCACCGTTCAGCCATCTGACTCCTTGAGTTGAGTGAAAGGTCAGATGTGTAGAGAGGGATGGTGGGAGGGAGGGAGGGTGAGATTTAAAAAGAAATCAGGTGAGAGAAAATTGAATATTGAAGAGTAAAACAGAGGGATGAAATAAGAGGATTGGAGAGAGAGAGAGAAAGACAGGGAGAGGGGAAGAGAGAGAGCAGGAGAGAAAGAGCGAGAGGGGAAGAGCAACGCTCCCAGGGCCGGCCAGGAGAAGAGAACAGTCGGGACAAATGTCACCTCAAAGGGACGGCACCACGGGGAGATCATTGTCCCCCGTCCCCCCACAGCCCCCCCACAGCCCCCCAACAGTCCCCCCACAGCCCCCCCAGACCTGAGTGATGTGGGCAGCATTGTGTACTGGAGGATCACTCAGCGGCATGTTGTTTTAAGGCTAAGCCCTGGCCAATGAGCCCATTGTGTCAGCCATACTGCCCTCAGCGGTCAACAGCCCCAGGCAGGAGACTAACAAGATGGACTCATTTAAAGACCGTTAGGGTTAGGGTTAGACCATTTACACCTGGTTATCCTCTGAACTAGCAGCACTGGTTAGATTCACTCCATTTTCTCTCTCTCTCTCTCTCTCTCTCTCTGTCTCTCTGTCTCTCTCTGTCTCTCTGTCTCTCTCTCTCTCTGTCTCTCTCTCTCTCTGTCTCTCTGTCTCTCTGTCTCTCTCTCTCTCTCTCTGTCTCTCTGTCTCTCTCTTTCTCTCACACAAACACCTACATGTGTACACAGCATGCACACACACCTACATGCATACATGTCATGAACACACACACACAGGTCAAAAATGCATACATGCCATGTTCTCACTCACACAAACACGCACCCATTAAACCATGTGTCTGATCAGCAGGTCCTGCAGAGGTGAGTATTGACAGGTTATGTTATTCATGTCATACCCGGCTATTATATTTTCTCCCCTGCGCCATAATGTTGTCAGTCTTGCGGAACACATTGGTACCTAGCCATCATTCTCAGTCCCTCCTGTAAAGAAGCGTCTTCAGGCATGACGTTATTACCCAAGGGCCATCAGGACCCCTATTCAATGACCAAACACCCTGCATGTTCCTTTATGACTCGCGTGCTCCGCGTGAGCCCCACAGTTCAAAAGGGCACGCCCTCCCTGCCCTCTCCACACCAACACGCCGTCTTTCTTTAAACATTTTTATCTCTCCTTAATCGAAACAGCGTGTAGTACATCACGGTTATGCTTTTGGGCAAATTAAGGTCACCCTATTGATCTGGTCTTCGTCGTTGGCGGCCGATCACGCTCGCTCGCTCGCAAATCTTCTCGCGCCTGGTCCCCAAAGGGTTGGGCTCTGCTGGCTCTCAGCATGTTAGTATTTCACCTGAGCTTTGATTAAAGATTTGGGGAAAAGATGGAAAAGATGGGAAAGCTAGTCAGCGTCAGTGAGGCCTTTCCTCTCTCCACCGACGCCTGATTTCTATGTCTCTTCCGGAAATTGAAACGGCGGTAACCGAAGAAGTTCCTGGCATTCTGTTGGGGCGCAAGGCTCCTTCCTCCTCTCCTCCATGTGACAGGGGGAGCTGGCTCCTTCCTCCTCTCCTCCACGTGACAGGGGAAGCTGGCTCCTTCCTCCTCTCCTCCACATGACAGGGGGAGCTGGCTCCTTCCTCCTCTCCTCCACGTGACAGGGGAAGCTGGCTCCTTCCTCCTCTCCTCCACGTGACAGGGGAAGCTGGCTCCTTCCTCCTCTCCTCCATGTGACAGGGGGAGCTGGCTCCTTCCTCCTCTCCTCCATGTGACAGGGGGAGCTGGCTCCTTCCTCCTCTCCTCCACGTGACAGGGGGAGCTGGCTCCTTCCTCCTCTCCTCCACGTGACAGGGGGAGCTGGCTCCTTCCTCCTCTCCTCCATGTGACAGGGGGAGCTGGCTCCTTCCTCCTCTCCTCCATGTGACAGGGGGAGCTGGCTCCTTCCTCCTCTCCTCACCATGACAGGGGGAGCTGGCTCCTTCCTCCTCTCCTCCTCCACGTGACAGGGGGAGCTGGCTCCTTCCTCCTCTCCTCCATGTGACAGGGGGAGCTGGCTCCTTCCTCCTCTCCTCCACGTGACAGGGGGAGCTGGCTCCTTCCTCCTCTCCTCACCATGACAGGGGGAGCTGGCTCCTTCCTCCTCTCCTCCACATGACAGGGGGAGCTGGCTCCTTCCTCCTCTCCTCCTCACCATGACAGGGGGAGCTGGCTCCTTCCTCCTCTCCTCCTCACCATGACAGGGGGAGCTGGCTCCTTCCTCCTCTCCTCCACGTGACAGGGGGAGCTGGCTCCTTCCTCCTCTCCTCCTCACCATGACAGGGGGAGCTGGCTCCTTCCTCCTCTCCTCCACGTGACAGGGGGAGCTGGCTCCTTCCTCCTCTCCTCCACATGACAGGGGGAGCTGGCTCCTTCCTCCTCTCCTCACCATGACAGGGGGAGCTCACTGGAGCTCACTGGAGCTCACAGATTCAGACACTCTGGCATGTCTGTCCTTCTCTCTGTTTCATCCTTGTCTCAGCACTGTGTGTCTGCAACAAGAATCCCAAAAAGTGACTCCAAAGATCAAGTAATTGGACGCATGCGACAGAGGATTTGAAATGAAATGGATGATTATGATAACAAAACAAAACAAGTCCTACTGGCTTTTGATAATTGAGTTGAAGTTGAAGGTCTTATGTGAAATCGTCTTTGACAGAGAGAGAA
Source organism: Hypomesus transpacificus (assembly GCF_021917145.1). Taxonomy (NCBI): domain Eukaryota; kingdom Metazoa; phylum Chordata; class Actinopteri; order Osmeriformes; family Osmeridae; genus Hypomesus; species Hypomesus transpacificus. The sequence goes on from NW_025813768.1 coordinate 111,574, forward strand.
AACCAGAGGGCTGAGCTCGATAGATTAGATCTCATCATATTTGTAATTGGTTTAAGGCTTGGCAAACGGTTGGATGAAGGCTAAGCATTCCACAGTGTGACGCTTGGAATGGGGGAGGAGTCAAAGTATTTGGATTTGGGGGAGGAGTCAAAGCATTTGGATTTGGGGGAGGAGTCAAAGCATTTGGAATGGGGGGAGGAGTCAAAGCATTTGGATTTGGGGGAGGAGTCAAAGCATTTGGAATGGGGGAGGAGTCAAAGCATTTGGAATGGGGGAGGAGTCAAAGCATTTGAATTTGGGTGTTGGTTTGAGGTGTCCTGAGTTTCGGCTTTTGAAATGTGTTCCCTAGGAGTCATCATTCATTCATCATTCACTTTTACACAGCATTTCTGAAATGAACAGTTTTCTACTGGTACAAAATTGGATTTGTAACTTTATTGATACATACAACAGCAGACAAGCTGGGCCTAGCAGAGCGCTCAACACACACACTGCCACTTCCTGTTCCAACATCTCAGCAGACTGTATTGGATGTGGCAGTGTGACTCCCCACTCACAGTAGTGCTGTAATGGCAGTGCTAAAGAGCCTTAAAGGTCCTCAAGACCAGCTGCCTGTCAGCAGCACGCGCATACACATGAAAAGGAATGAATACAACATACAGTAACTTACACATACTCACCACCCCCTCCTCACTCACTCACCACCCCCTCCTCACTCACTCACTCACCACCCCCCCCTCACTCACTCACTCACTCACCACCCACCCCCTCCTCCCTCACCACTCCCCCCTCACTCCCTCCCTCACCACTCCCCCCTCACTCTCTCCCCCCCTCCCTCACCACCCCCCCTTCCCTCACCCCCCCCCCCCCTCACTCCCTCACTCACCACCACCCCCCCTCCCTCACCCCAAGCCATCTCCTACGAGGGCCCCCCACCCTCTCCTGGGTGATTCAGCGCCCAGCGAGAGCACTGACCGCCACGGATGAATGTTAACTCCCACCAGGGGGATACAGGACACTTTGTTAGCCAGCTGATTAACAGTAATACGAATGTAACTGTACACGCACTCAGGGGAGGCAGGCTTGGACCGCAATTACCGCCGCCCGCCTGTAATGGGAAACAAATTCGTGGGAATATCGCCATCCATTCGTCTTGATTTACACGTGGTAATGAGGGTTAGGGTGACGCGAGGCTGGGGAACGGCGGGCTGGGGAGAGTTCAGGCACATCTCCCAGGGCAACAAGCCCTGCGGGGGAGTCATCCTTCACAAACACAGACCACTATTGATCCCCCCTGCTAGATTGATGGCTTCTACAGGCCTTGGACGCGCCCCGAAAACTCTATTATGACCTGAGATGATGCTGTGCTTCTGGAGAAAAGTTCAAAGCATGTTGCTGGGAAACCTACGACCCGTATTTTGTACACTGGCTTTTCTCAAGTCCCCCCCCCCCCCTTTAATCCCAGTATAGTTTATTATTCATACTTTGATGTTATCATCAAGTTGTTGTAATCACACAGATTCCAATCGTACAGGTTTACATCTTCTCAGGCCTGCCTCAAAAAGACAATCAGCTCTCAAGCACTTTCCGACATCCCAAAGAGTCAACTTATTTTCCACAGAAACGCGTATTCTCATCCAGCCTTCTGCACGCGCTCAGACCACGTATTCTCATCCAGCCTTCTGCACGCGCTCAGACGTCCCCCTCTACGGCCGAGCGCTTGGTGAATGAGCGTCGCTAACACACCGCTGCAGGGAGGACGCGTCCCCGTCAAAGGTGTTTAACCATGCAGCTCAGCTCCTCTCCCTGCATGAAGTCCCCTCTAAATGAGATGTCCGTGGGGATAATAGGCCGGCCTGCTAGCCTAGCTAGCGGATATAGCCCCTGCTAGCCTAGCTAGCGGATGTAGCCCCTGCTAGCCTAGCTAGCGGAGGTAGCCCCTGGCTCTTTTCATGCCAATTAGACTCTGTGATGTAGGCACCGCCGACACACTGCTGGCTCCTGGATGTGCATCTGATAAACTGCTTAGCCGGGGTCCTAGGGAGGCAGCAGGGGTCCAGGCTCGACTCAGGCCGAAGGCTCACAATGCTGCTATTGTGAACCCCATCAGTTTCATGTCTGGCTTTGTGTTGCATTTGAAAGGAGATAATGTGGCGGTGATTTATTTGGATGTGGATGTTGTCAATTGCGGCAATCCACAAAAGTATTATAACAGTGCAACCAATGATTGATTGGTAATTTATGAGAAGCTCTGCTTTTGGACACGTTCAAATGGACAGGGAGGGCACTACCAACTCTGACTCCAACTGATCTGAAAATACAAAATAAAAGAATGGTTTCAATAAGATATTTATATGATCTTATTATCTTATCTCCGGTTGCCTGCTGGCCCTCTGGCCTCACTAGCCCCCCCTGCTGGAGCACTAGCTACCTGTGTGAAGCACGGTGTCCGTGGCAACATGAACCGAGCGATAAAAGCTAAAGGGCTGGTGAGGCCACTAATGAAGTGTGACAACAATGAGCAGCGTTCCCTGCCGACACACTGGCCCAAAATTGGATTAGTGATTAACCATGTTGTCCCAGACTGAGTGAAATGGACGCACAAAGGTGCAGTGTCCTCTCTGCCTGCACCCCCCTCTGAGGTGGGATACCCTGGGAGGGGGGAGGGCGGCGGGGGGGTGGGGGGGGGGTCCCTCTGGGCTCCAGTGAGGGGGCTGGGGGATGATAGCAATGCCTGGAGGCCCCTCTGTGTGGTGAAATGAGACGGGCTCCACACACCTGAGCAAGCCCAGGAACAGGCCTGAGGCTGTGGGGCAGACTGGGCAGAATCCTCCCTTGCTCCCCTCCATCTCTCCCCCCTTCCCCCAAGCCCCCCTGACATATATCTACAAGACAAGAGCGCCAGGGCAAATCAAACCCACCAGCTATAAATTACCTCTCTTACTCCCCCTCCCCCTTAACTTTCTCTCTCCTTCTGTCTCTCTCTCTCCCTCTCTCTCTCTATCTCTCCCTCTCTCTCATCATCCTACATCCTCTACTCTTCCTGAACCCCCTTATACTCTCTCACTTCTCTGGACATTCTTGTTTCCATTGCAATATAAACTTCCCTGTCAGAGGGGCAGTGCGAAGTGGCAAACCTGCCTGTGCATCAGACAGCTGGACACATGCAGGAGGGTGGGACAGTGTTGTGACCCACACTACCTGCCTGCCGCCCAGAGAGAAAAGAGGAGAAGACAGGAGGAGGAGGAGGACAGGAGGAGAAGGAAGGAGAGAGGGAAGGAGAGAGGGCAGGAGGACAGGAGGAGAGGAGGGGCAAGACAGGAGGAGAGGGAAGGAGAGAGGGCAGGAGGAGGAGAAGGAAAGGAGGAGAAGGAGAGAGGGCAGGGGGAGAGGGAAGGAGAGAGGGCAGGAGGAGAGGGAAGGAGGAGACGAGACGAGAGGGCATTGTTGATAGATGAGAGGAGAGGATGGGAGAAAAGGGGAGCTGAGAGGAGAGGAGTGAGGAGAGGAGAGAGAGGAGAGGACTGAGGAGAGAGGAGGAGAGAGGAGAGGAGTGAGGAGAGAGGAGGAGGAGAGAGGAGAGGAGAGGAGAGAGAAGAG
>NW_025813768.1:117673-205736 GCF_021917145.1 Hypomesus transpacificus
TATTATCCTCTGTCCATTACGACAGCAAATTAAACTATAAATCACCCCCTCTCCCGGTGTCACCGGATCATAAATTGTCTCTCCCCAGTGCTGGCTCTCCTTGCCAAACGGCTCCATGCAAGGTCTTCTCTTTGGTGAGACAACAAAGTGAGGAAAAGTGCCTGTGTTCTTTAGTCTGAATTATGGACCAGTCACGGCCACCATATACATCAGACCTATGAAAAATTGAGAGTTTGTTCTGTTATAAAGCAAAATCAAGTTCACTCTATGTAAGAAGAAAGTTTGTAGAATCCAGGGTTTTCTAAATTCCCTTTTAATTTTAAAAATTTTTAAGGGAATCTTGTGAAAATACTGATTTTCAGTTTGTTTTTGAATGTTATGCTGCTGTTGAATTAGTATGCTGTTTGTATTTTACTGGATACAAATGTACATTATAAACATAAGACGTGACTGTAAATTACACACTACTCAGTGTACAAGATATTCAAACAAGGAGTTGCACTTCAGAGTGTGTAAACAATTTATTCAAATGAATTCCAAAATCCGTTTAGCGTAGATTTGCATTTTCGGTTTGCGTCAGTCTGTCAAAGCGTGTGAAGATAAACACAATTTCCCTGAATAGGAGATAGAAAAAACCTCACGCTGTTGGTAAATGGAAATTCAGATGTTCCTGTACATAAATATTTTTTCCCTGCCTCTTTAGACCTATTTTCTTCTGGATATCATCTAAAATAGCACATGACCTTTCTACCTGCCATTTTTTTCTCATTTTAGTTCGCTGGCTGAAGTGATCCGGAGGTGGCTCAACGAGGGCTGGAAATCAATTTCTACAGCCGCCATGCATGCAGGGAAGGAGATGGGCCAGCCAGCTAGATATAATGACAGGACCCATCGTATTGTGTTTGGTGCCAGAGGTCAAGTGGGGTCTGGGGTGCCATGGATACGGGCTTTGTTCACAAGGGGGCATTAGGCAGGAATTACACGACGGGGTCAAATGACCGACACCGAGGGAGGGGGAGGGGGGGGGGTTTGGGGTCCCCAACCCTTCATCACGCGCCTGGGAGATGAGAGAGTGACATGGGATGACACCCAGCGGGGGGACAGGGGGGGGCGGGGGGGCCCTCCCCTCCTCTGCTAAACACTTCACCTGCTGATAGGTGTGGCTGACCCTTCCTAAATCTCATCATGGGCTAGAGTGAGGGGGGCGGGAGGGGGGCGGGAGGGGGGCGGGAGGGGAGAGAGGGCGACGGCGTGGGATTTTCCCCAAGCGTCTTCTCATTTGTATACAGGCGCACACGCCTCCATTTATTTCTCTATCTTGGGGATGGATGTGGCTGAGGAAGGCAACAGTCACCCGCTGATCCCCTTTAAGCCCCTGGATCCCCCCCAGGACCCCCCCCCCCTCCCTCTGCGCCTCTCAATGATTTATCAATTTGCCATGTTTGTTAAGATGGCTTTACTCTCTAATTCGCCCGGCGACGGCTGCACTGCCACACCTGTTCCACAGGGCCGTTGGCACCCCAGGTCTGGTCAATGAAGCCCAGAGGGCTGTGGAGCACCAGCCAGGAGGGTCCTGACCTCCACACAGCCCGATGGAGTCCATGGATCTGGGGTTAAGTCATCTGGCCCGCCACTCCCATACCTCCACTCCATAATTACTGCACCGACGACCCAACTTTGAAACTTCCTCTTAACTCAACGGTAATCCATCCCTCCAGCCATTTCTTCATCCCACGGGCCCATCTCAGGAAAGTTATTTCATGGGCAAAACGATTACACTGAAGGTTGTAATTTATCAACGGAAAAGAAGCACTCCCTGTAAACAATGTGGTTACTTTCATCAGCTCTGAGTAGACAGTATCTAAGCCTTGTGTATTGGCTTGCTGGAGGTTTTGGGGATTTGTAAGGAAAACAACTTTAGATTTCCATCCAGCCTTAAGCTCGGTCTTAGACGTTGACATGCGAGTCATTCTAATGAGAGGCAAGACAGGCCCACGCCGTCCTACTGGAGGGATCGGAAGACAAACAGCCTGCCCGCCCCGACACGCTCCCCCCCCCAGCCCAGCTCCCCCCCAAACCAGCTCACCGGCATGCAGATGTAACCACGACGGCTAATCGAGAGCGGATGCAAAACAACCAGGGAGGATGTGAGTGAGTGAGGGAGAAACAGGCAAAGAGAGAGAGAGAGAAGGAGGGAGAGAGAAAAGGATGAGTTTTGTCAGTTGAGGCCCTCCACAGAGCAACAATAACTGTAGTGGCAGGCTGGATGAGCCCTTGTCTGTTTAAATGGTAGGCCTGTCAGACTGGGGTATAAGAGGCCTGTCGACCTGTCGAGGCCCCATCCAGATTAACCACCTGACCCTTTCATCCCTAACATTGCTTCACCAGAGACGCTTCTGTCACTAACTCTGCCATTCTGCTTTCCACGGTGCCAGAGAGGGCAAGCGCGGACACATCACAGTGTTGTTTATTGATTTCTGACCTGCCGTTTAATGGTTTTCCCAGTCCCCCTGAATGGCTTTTGTAAGCAATAGGGTTTGTACATCTCACCGATCAATAGCTTTTATATTTACAATAAAATTGAAACGGCTTCTTGGAGAGGCGGCAGACCAGCATTTGTCATCCTTCTGCAAGGGAAAACTATGTCATTATCTGAATTAAAACATTTATTTCTGATTAAGAGAGTGTCCCATCTCATTAATTTTTCCCTTTCCAATATGAGGGGAATGGAATGGTATTGATTTTTGTACTTTTTACACGTCTCCACTACTGGAAGATAATTGAGAAGTTAGCCAGAATAAATGAAGTTTCTAGCACGGCAGCAGAACCAATACCTTGGCGATGTGAGGTGTTTTTGTGGGAGCAAGGCTTTAATTTTGTTACGGCAGAAGACAGGGGGGCTGAACAAATTGGATTAAGGCTGGAGAGCGTAGTTCGGGGGCCTGGGGTGGTGAGGGGGTCCCAGGGCTACGTGAGGGGGGGTGGGGAGAGGGGGTTATAAGAGGGAGGGAGGGGGGTCGACGCAGTAGTAATACGACCGCAACGATCCCCATACACCTCGCCAATTTTCAGCAGCCCCCGCACCCCCTCCTCCTTCCAATTTTGGAAGACATGAGGATCACAGGAAACAGACTGAAGACACGGAGGCCTGATAACGAGACGCTGTCTTCGGACGCTTGTTGCTGATGGTAATCAATTGTTGAACTAGACCTTTACAGAGGGGAGGCGATTGATTAAGCATTATCAAATTAATTAGATTGAATTGAGATGCGGTTCAATGTCGTGCAAGGCGAGAACCTATGGTACACATTTTGTTGTCTAGAAATAATTAGCTTTGCGCTTGAAAATATATTGTGTTTCACCGACAATCCTTGGTCATTGAATATCAGTGCATTGATTAAATATCGCTATATCTTTATTAAATGTGTCATTATTTATCAAGTGTCAAGTGTTAGTCACGTCTATGTTAAGTCCCCCTTTTTAGAAACTGTTAATCGATTCAAAAATTGATCTTCTACAGAGAAAAGAAGCAAACTGATATTTTTCTGTGTATGAAATTGGATTTCTGGGGTTCAGCTACAGTAATAGTCTTGACAAGGTCTGAGTTATAGCAGCAGGACTGTAAGTGTCTAGGAGTTAACCACACGTCTGTGACAGGTAGCTAGATGTTGTTCACCTGCAGTGGCCTGCTCCTTGTTCAGTCCGTTCAGGCCGGGCCCTGTGGTCAGGTCCAGTTTGCACAGACGTGGCGCGGCTGATGCGAGGGTCGTGAGAGGGGTGACTGAACACAGCTAGAGGACCTCACAAACACTGACGAGGCCAACGAGTCTCGCCGCAATGCTGCTGCTGCTGCTGCTGTCTGCGACCAGGGACTGAGAGAAAATGTTGTCGGACTTCGAGAGGGCATCGTCCATCACTGCCCTACTCAGGCTGTCAGTGAACGATTGTGAGAGGAGAGAGGGAGAGAGAGAGGGGTTAGGAGAGAAGGAGAGGCCCCAGTGTTCGTCCACTCACTGACCGCCTGACTGGCTACCTGCCACACATTCCCCTGACCACACACCCTCCTCCACCCCATCCCTCCATCCCCCACCTCACCGTGTAGCTCCCCCAAGCCTGAATCTCTCCACCCTTCCACTCCCTCATCCCTCTCTCCACCCTTCCACTCCCTCATCCCTCTCTCCACCCTTCCACTCCCTCATCCCTCTCTCCTGGACAGATGGACGTGGAGCTGATAGGCTGTGGAGTGGGGCACCTGCCAACGCCCTGTAGCAGAACAACCCTGACAGACCACTAATTCAACCTACAGAAAACCCCTGAACCAAACAGTAGAAAATGAGTCCACGGAGAGAGAGGAGAGAGAGAGAGAGAGAGAGAAATAAGTGAGAGAGAGAGAGAAATGTTGAAGGAGGATGTGAGGAGAGTAAAAAAGCTAAAAACAGAAGGAGGTGAAAGAGTGAGACGTGTTTTCTAATGAGTTGCAGTAAGTAACTTTCTTCCTGGTCGTTCGAAGCACATAATGCTCAATTGGTTGAGAAAGTGTTTAGAATCTCTCTCAGAGACCTCGCTACAGGGGGTTTAAATCAAGGTGATGGGTTAAGTGTTTAGTGGCGGAGATGTCAGCTAACAGGATTTATTGTCGCTGTATATTTCATCTGTTGCAGAGAGACTTCAGAAGAGAAACTTGTGTGAAAAAAATTACAAAATAAAAAGCCAGAGGAGGTTTCACAAGCACATGAATCCACATTTTTGTCAACTGCTAACAGTAGACCGAAATTCCTAGACTGTTCTAGAATATTACAGTTTTATAAACGATTACAAAACGTAACAACGGAATTTAAATGAATCTAAGGATGATCAGACAATATCAGGTTAGGTTGTTAGGTTAAGAGGTTTTTTTACGATGCTCATGTGATGAACACACGACCAAACACACTTTCCATTTGTTAATCTGTATAAACGGACTCACAGAGAGAGGAGAGAGAAGCACTGTTCAATGAACAGCTTAATTTGCAGTTGCATTTCCATGCCCAGAGTAATCTAAGGAGGGATGCGGAAAGGTTGGGTACATTCATCACAAACACCACCTTAACACAAGTGAAAAATTACAGGAATCCCAATGACCTTCCAACCAATCAAGCTGGGTAATTACACTCATTCATTACAAGACCTGAAACGGAGGAATACAGAGATGACCCTTCACGAAACCAAAATGTTTATAGATGGGAACAAGGAACACCATGCTAATGGTTATGCTATCTGTCTGGGTACAGCAAAGGCTTGCAGTGCAGAGCAACTCCTTTCAACACTATAATAACAAATCTTTCGTAGCCCAAAAATATTTTTGTGCACGATTCAGTAATGATTTTCAGAAACAATTATACATGATAATTAAATGATTCAAATGAATGATTAAGGAGCATAAGATACAGGTCCTTTATCAGGTTATTCCTTTAGTGGGAACACACACACAAGGCTCAGTAACCTATACGCTCCACGTATATTTACTAAACATTTCCTGATCATTTGTTATAGTTCATTAACATGGGTAATTATTCAATATCAAATAAATGTTCTATAAATGTTCTTTTGAAGAATAGTTACTATGACGTGTTAATAAATAATCCTGTGTTTGCTGGCGCACTGTCACAGCATCATTATGCGTTAGAATATATAATTCATAACTGACATTTTCAGCTCGTTTCTTTTACAGTGCAGATGTTGTCTCCGGCCTTATTTTGATTATGCAGATATTATTATTATTTTCCTAGCAGATGCCTGGCTGTTTGTTGTAAGGGATGATGTTCTCATTGGTGAGTTTACCGCAGCTGTAATAAGATCACCTGTGGTAGGAATATATTTTTCTACTCTGCGCATGTATTTGTATTTGCAGAGTAAATGAGTTTCTCCACAACCACATCTCTCAGCTCTGGAGAGAGAGAGAGGGAGAGAAAGAGAGAGAGGAAGAGAGAGAGACAAAGAGAGAGAGGGAGCGTGAACACATCAGGCCCATTCTCAGATGCACTTTGGAGCTTGACACCTTGGCGGTCAGTAAATGGCTTTTCCATGGGAGGGGGATAGGAGTTTGTGTGTGTGTGTGTTCATCTGTTCAGCTATGTGTATTAGTATGTGTGTGTGTGTGTGTGTGAAAGAGACGGCTATATACGTGTCTGCGACCATCACCTCTTTGTATTCTGGTCACCTGGCCCTGGTTGTCATTATCCCATCGACAGAGAAGTTATAGTTGGCAAAAAACCTATCAGCTGGTCTGGACAGCGGATAATTGAGGTGATGATCGTAGCTGCTCAAAGACAATTGATAGTGATGGAGTCAGGGTGAGCGAGGCAAGCTGGGGAGGCCGGTGGGCTCGCTCTCCCAGGCCCGACGAGGGCTGGATGGGACGTGGAATAATACACATGGGGCTAGCACTATGTCAGCCTTGCAGCCCAGGAGAACCAGGCCAGGAGAACCAGGCCAGGGGAACCAGGCCAGGGGAACCAGTTCAGGAGAACCAGGCCAGGGGAACCAGGCCAGGGGAACCAGGCCAGGGGAACCAGTTCAGGAGAACCAGCCCAGGAGAACCAGGCCAGGAGAACCAGTTCAGGAGAACCAGCCCAGGAGAACCAGGCCAGGAGAACCAGGCCAGGAGAACCAGGCCAGGGGAACGAGCCCAGGAGAACCAGGCCAGGAGAACCAGCCCCGGGACCCACCAGGACTTTAACAACTTGAATCTCCTTCATCAGCCTGGGCTATGTCGCATGAAACTACTGAGGGAGGGAGGGAGGTATGGAGGGAGGGAGGGTTAGAGGGAGGGATGGAGTGAGAGTTAGAGAGGGAGAGTTAGTGAGGGAGGAGATAGATAGAGAAAGGGAGGGAGGGATGGAGTGAAAAAGGGGGAGGGAGAGATCAAGAAAGAGACATGACCCAAACTTCATATTTCCCTCCATTACGCACGCGTGACAAGTTGCCAAACTTCAAAGTCCCAGAGAAACCAGTTAAGGCAAAGCGAGTAGTAGAGGCGTTTCTCATCACCCAGGACACCAGGGATGAATGGAGGTTATTATTTTAATCCTTTGCAAATGGCCCCGTCTGAACTGACAGAAATGTCTTCATATCTCTCACCTGTCATTATCCATCCAGGAATTCCATTACCAGGCATGTTTCTTATTCTTTTGTCTGTGCACCAGAACCAAAACATTATCATCTGTTATGAACATAATCCTAAAATGGAACAGAAGAAAATGCCTATTGACGGATGATGTCGACCACACACTATACATGTTCAAAGTCCTTGGAAGTCTTTGAGGGAACATTCCGAGGTGTCCGAGACGTCTTTGTTTCCAAGCGCGTCTCCTGCCTTGCTTGAGGGTGGCGTGTGAAGCAGATCAATGGCATGGCTCCAGTCCAAGTCCACTCTATCAATAACTCCCTCACACGCACTGCAACGGCCCGTGAGCACACGCACACGCCAGTCTCCGGGGGCGACGCCGTATCGATAAGCCGATAGCCCTTGCATCAGGACCGGAGTGTCACCTGCCGGAGCGCAGGGGACCGAGGATGCTGGCAGCAGAGGACAGAGGGAAGTCTCTGATGACCCGTCACACCCCTCAATACCCCGGCACCCTGTCACTGCTCACTCTGGGTGAGGAGGGGGGTGGAGGGGTGAGTGAGCAGGGGGGTGGAGGGGGGAAGAGGTAAGGCCATGTGACCTGAGGACAGGGCACCGTCAGCAACTCTCACGCCGACTCTACCCTCCACCCCTCGCTCAGCCTCCACCACCCCCTCCCCCCTCCCAACTCCACCTCCTCCGAAAATTCTGCCGACTCCACGGATGATCCCGGGGCGACCCCCCCCAGGCTCCGGCCCCCGTGGGCCCTGCCACGCTCCCCTCCTTTGGCCTGCCGTATTGACCCGAGCTGTCACGGGGCCAGCCCCTGACCCCCGCGCTGAGCTGAGATCCATGGAAGAGCACGGGATCAAGTGATTTCCTTCCCCTCGCGACGTCCTGTTTTCACAGTGAGCTGATTGCTAATGACAACATTAGAGAGGGCAGAAAGAAGATTCTGCAAACTGTTTTGTTTCACGGAAACCTGTTTTGTGCTGAAACTCTGGTGTTCGCCTCCTTCCTTTCAGTACGTCTGGAGTGGGGAGCTTCGATTTGCTGGCGTGTAAATTGTGAACATTCAAGACTTTGACTGTTCCTTGGCGCGCCTGGGCCTCAAAGTTGCAGTAGTTTGCATAAAAAAACGTGAACTTAAAAAGGAAGAAATAAAAAAAATTATGATTTGGGTAAATCTATAATTCGAGTAGTACAAGTTTAGCAGAATAACAACACAAAGTACAGTGTAGATTAAAGAACACAACGGCAATGCTTGAAGTCAGCATTGGAGCGGTACAGTGCTTACATTCAAGAACACCTATTTACTACGTGAAGCACTTGGTCTGCCTTCATGTCTAACAATGGGATTAATGTTGATGTTAGGGTCTCTCGTAGAAGCACTTTGCCGTAACCACTAACATCCTGCCAAATATCTCCACGTCTCCTCATAACAGGCCTACTGCTCTTCCATAAGAGGCTCAGGTAATACCAGCCTGAGATATATGTATTTATGTGGCAGGAAATAACAGAGGCACAGATTGCCACAACAACTTTATAAATCAGCCCGCTGGGCAGAGGATCCCAAGGTGGCGCGCTTGATGAGAGCTTCACAGGGCATCCATCCCCGCGGCAGCCGTCCCCGCGGCAACCACGCGTTTGTCGTCGGGGGGGAAATGGGTTTCGGTTCGCCTGCCTGCCGGCGATCGCCGCGGCAGGTCCCTGGAAGCATGGTGCGTGCTGCCCACACACACACACACGCTATAACCCACACACACTCTAACCCACACACACACACACTGCCGCATCTAAATGGAAATGCTGGGGGTTCAAAAGCAACACCCCCACACCCTCCTACAGGGCCACCTCGTTCTCAATTTAGAAAAGAGAGAATCTCCCATTAATCAAAAGTTACAAACAGACTTTGCCGTGTCATAACTCTTGTGAAGGCTTTCCCGTTGATTGATTCCTATACACACATACTGTCTGATTACCATAATGTGTTCTTGCGGCCCAAATTCCGTCTGGGGCGAACATGAAGTGGAGGGGGGGGGGGGGCGAGGGGGGGGGGGGTTATAGAAGAGAGAGAAGGGAAGGTGGGGCGCGGAGCGCGGGAAGTAAATAACAAATGATCCGGGCTCCACCTCATCGGGAGTGATTTCAATCCAATGTTCCATCATCGCAACTGGAGGAGAGTGTGTATGGGGTTTGGGCTATCCATTATAGCTACGTGTGAGGGGAGACACCATCATTTGGCTGATTGTCACCAGTCCGGTGCAGTGACACCAGGAAGTGATCCATCAGTCTATTTCCTGTGACACGAGAGAGAGGGATGACAAGGCTGGGGGAACGCTAAAGATCCGAACCCCTGCTCTTTAACATGCTCTGGGACACGCATTCTGATGCAGACGTTTAACCTTTCTGCTTCAGTCATTCGTCTTTCAGCCTCGCTCCATTTATACTCTTTGACTGGGGGAAAACAGAAAGCATGGTGTTGATTAAACTCACTGCGGTGTTTGTTCACATGTGTGTTTGGGACCTGTGTTTGCGTTGGTGGCTACAGAATCTCAAGCCGTTTTCTTTGTGTAGCCAAGTTGATAAAACCCTGTGTGTTTAAACTTCACTAAAACCGTTATATCTGTATCTAAAACAGTTACTAGATTAGATATAAATGCAGTAGATAGTCCCTGATGTAATGGTTTCTTAGATGTGTGTGTGTATTCAGCCTCACTAGGGTGAACTCATGTGCTCCTAGGTCTAACAGGATCTCCCTCATTTGCAAACACAGTCATCCATCACCCGGCAGTGCCCAGCTTATCCAAACAGATAAAGATGGTGTATTTTCTTATAATTTGCTCATCTCCCGACGAAGAAATAATAATCTCTCCTTGATGTACAGTTTCTCCCTCCTACTCTCTCTTTCCCCCTGTTCTCCTCTCTCAATCTCTCCCCCCGCTCCCTCTCTCCTTCCCTCTCGACGGAGTAGGGGACAGTGATAATGGGTTGCTGGATGGTGTATTAATGAAGCGGCCTAATTTGACATCTCGCCATGGTATAATGGATTAAAAGCCAGCACCGCCATCCATCTGGCAGGCACAAATAAACCATGCAGTATAAATATTGTAATTCATACCTGTGATAAGAATCATGTTCCCTCCTCTCTCTGGCCTGATCATAATCTTAACCCGCTTGCCTCGCGTAGATTAAAACAATCTCTGGGTGGAGGAGAGTGAAAAGGGGGAGATGGAGGTGGGGTGGAGGAGAGTGAAAAGGGGGAGATGGAGGTGGGGTGGAGGAGAGTGAAAAGGGGGAGATGGAGGTGGGGTGGAGGAGAGTGAAAAGGGGGAGATGGAGGTGGGGTGGAGGAGAGTGAAAAGGGGGAGATGGAGGTGGGGTGGAGGAGAGTGAAAAGGGGGAGATGGAGGTGGGGTGGAGGAGAGTGAAAAGGGGGAGATGGAGGTGGGGTGGAGGTGGGAGTGAAAAGGGGGAGATGGAGGTGGGGTGGAGGAGAGTGAAAAGGGGGAGATGGAGGTGGGGTGGAGGAGAGTGAAAAGGGGGAGATGGAGGTGGGGTGGAGGAGAGTGAAAAGGGGGAGATGGAGGTGGGGTGGAGGAGAGTGAAAAGGGGGAGATGGAGGTGGGGTGGAGGAGAGTGAAAAGGGGGAGATGGAGGTGGGGTGGAGGAGAGTGAAAAGGGGGAGATGGAGGTGGGGTGGAGGAGAGTGAAAAGGGGGAGATGGAGGTGGGGTGGAGGAGAGTGAAAAGGGGGAGATGGAGGTGGGGTGGAGGAGAGTGAAAAGGGGGAGATGGAGGTGGGGTGGAGGAGAGTGAAAAGGGGGAGATGGAGGTGGGGTGGAGGTGGGAGTGTGTGTGTGCACTGTGTTCCACACTCACACGTCTCCCGACTATGTGAGTGGCACCTACACGATGATGATCACTATCATGACCATCATCTTCATCATCGCCTCCATCATCATCAGTACCCCCCCCCCCCCAAGGGTGATTGGCCTTGAGGCTGTTGGAGTCGCCCCCCTGCAGCAGGTGGGGGGGGGGGGGTGTAACCCCTCAGATGGTCAGCTGGTTAGTCACGCTTGGACAAGGAGCTTAGCCCGTGCCACACCGATAAGAGCAAGGCATTGTGGTCCCAGATGATGTTGTTAGTAGACATGATTTAGAGGCTGAGATAGCCATCTAGAGCAGCTTTATCTCTGGAGACACGAGGCAGGATCCAGGAGACAGGATCCAGGAGACAGGAGACAGGATCCAGGAGACAGGCTGCAAGAGACAGGCTGCAGGAGACAGGCTGCAGGAGACAGGCTGCAGGAGACAGGCTGCAAGAGACAGGCTGCAGGAGACAGGCTGCAGGAGACAGGCTGCAAGAGACAGGCTGCAGGAGACAGGCTGCAGGAGACAGGCTGCAAGAGACAGGCTGCAGGAGACAGGCTGCAGGAGACAAGCTGCAGGAGACAAACTGCAGGAGACAAGCTGCAGGAGACAGGCTGCAGGAGACAGGCTGCAGGAAACAGGCTGCAGGAGACAAGCTGCAGGAGACAGGCTGCAAGGGACAGGCTGCAGGAGACAGGCTGCAAGAGACAGGCTGCAGGAGACAGGCTGCAGGAGACAGGCTGCAGGAGACAAGCTGCAGGAGACAAACTGCAGGAGACAAGCTGCAGGAGACAGGCTGCAGGAGACAGGCTGCAGGAGACAGGCTGCAAGAGACAGGCTGCAGGAGACAAGCTGCAGGAGACAGGCTGCAGGAGACAGGCTGCAGGAGACAGGCTGCAGGAAACAGGCTGCAGGAGACAAGCTGCAGGAGACAGGCTGTAAGGGACAGGCTGCAGGAGACAGGCTGCAGGAGACAGGCTCAGTGACGCTCTGCTACCATGCAGAACAATACCGGCCAGCCAAGTGGTCCAACCTTGAGCAGGAACAACAGATTTCTTTTATTTTCTGAGGGGGATGAACGTTAGCCAAGGTTGCGTTTGCCATTTCACAAAACTCCAATGATCCAATACCATTATCTTTCCACAGAATGGTGCGAAATCAATAAACATAGGAGGACACAGTGTCATAACAGGAAGTGACATTATAAGGTGCTGCCATAACGTAATAATGTAGTGACCAGTAATGCGTCCACATTTCCCAGCAGTTTGCTACAGTCAAACCCTGCTTCTAACTGGGTGAGCGTTCATGCACGCCTGTCCGCATTCACATCGCAAGACCTCAGCAAAACCCTGAGGCCAATGATCCGGGTAGAAGAGACTTTAATGTAAGCTCCATCGAACGTGCAGGACATGCATGCTGTGAAGATCGCTATTGAGTCCCCATCTTTTCATATCCCCCAATAATACAAACACTCCTGTGCTGCTGCCTACAAACCTCACAACCTAGAGGACTGCAAATCCTTCCCAGTCTGCATTAGCGGGAGCTGGTGTACAAGCTGCTCAGTATCCAACCTCTGCTCTCGGAATAGCAAACAAAAGCATTTGCTATGTTAATAGCTGCACTCGCTCTATTGAATTGTTTTCGCAATCGTTTCCTTGGTGCTGAGAAATAAAGACAACAGCTTGTGTGTAGGGAGGTCTGGAGGTGCCAGTGACCCCTGGTCAAGATACTAACTGGAGCCAGCCAGAGCAGCATTCAGTCACAGAGAAGGTCAATCACTGTGCCTCCCATTAGGCAGCTAACACCAATATTAGCTTTTTACCCAGAAACACCATAACATTTGGTATGTATTTTTTTAAATAAAAATAACGAACAACAACAACAACAAAAAATATACCCGCTGAAGAGGAAACCTACAACTGCCTTTCAAATCTTTGCAGAAAATCCCTCGTATTATTCTAGGAGTTGTTCAAATCCGGGGATAGTGAAAACCGCTTTTTATAAATATGTTTGCAGTGAAAGACACAACAGAGTCGCAGGCTGGCACTTAACAGGAGGCAGCCAGGCAGCTGAGAGATGAGAGGCTAGCCCTGCAGAAAAGAATGTTCCCCAGCCGAAATTGGTTTAATTAATAGCACATTTTACATAATGATTACAGTGTAATTGCGCCGACTAGCAGAGTGTCATTAAATATATCCTTGCTCCTTTACAACACCCTCTGGCTAAAAATAATGAGTTACATTGAAAATCACTATGCAACAGGTTCATAAATAACATTTAAGCCCATACAAGGCAAGTACTTATAAATAATAAATATTTGCCTTTTGTAATTGAACAAAAAATGACTGCCCTTTTTCTTCATGTCTGCACGCTGCTTTGTCCTGTTGTGGCTGGGGAAAGGAGATTGTTCTCATTTTTCCCCCCTTGTAAGTGCTGAATAATTTATTTGCCGGCTAATAGTCAACACTGTCAACACGGGGTGGTTAAAATATACCTGTGTCCAGATGAATGTGGCAGCGGACGAGGAAGTGATTATTCTCTGTTCCCAGATCTTTTGTTGAATGCAGTCCCTGTATACACTGCAGTAAATCACTGACTTCCAATTACCTCCGTCCATAAAACAAGGCTCGTATTCAAATCAGGGGCCAGAAGAGAGACAGGGACTGCATATAGACACTGTTACTCAAAGGGGGGGGGGGGGTTACTGTGGGGGACAGAGTTAGGGGCTGATGTGGGGACAGAGTTAGGGGCTGGTGTGGGGACAGAGTTAGGGGCTGGTGTGGGGACAGAGTTAGGGGCTGATGTGGGGACAGAGTTAGGGGCTGGTGTGGGGACAGAGTTAGGGGCTGATGTGGGGACAGAGTTAGGGGCTGATGTGGGGACAGAGTTAGGGGCTGATGTGGGGACAGAGTTAGGGGCTGATGTGGGGACAGAGTTAGGGGCTGATGTGGGGACAGAGTTAGGGGCTGATGTGGGGACAGAGTTAGGGGCTGGTGTGGGGACAGAGTTAGGGGCTGGTGTGGGGACAGAGTTAGGGGCTGGTGTGGGGACAGAGTTAGGGGCTGATGTGGGGGACAGAGAGGCTGTGGTCTCTCTGTGGAGGCAAGGTTCCCCCTGCCCAGGTGAGCCGCTCCAGACCCCCAAATCTAAACCATACAGGAAAGTATGGGGCCCTACTGGGGCCCTGGACCAAGGCCCTTAGAAACGTCCTGATCTCCCCCCGTTACAGCCCCCCCAGCACTCCCCTCAAATCTCTACATGGGCTTATCTCTGGATCCACAGGATTTGTAAAGTGATTCCAGTTTCCTGTCTCCATTCCCTATCTGACCTCTATGGCACACTCCCGTGTAGCGGGGGTGATGATCTGATTCCATGCTGTCCTACCCATTTCCTCCCCTCCTCCCCCCCCCTCCACCCACATCACCTTCCTCCCCCTCTCCCTCTCCCCCCTCTCCCTCCCCCTCCTCTGTCTCGTCATCCCGGAGGTGAACCGGAGCCCTCCTGATGAATACTCGCCAAGGGTGTCATCATCACACATGCAGATTCCCTCTTCCCCCCCCTTCCCCTCCCTTCCCCCCTCCCTTCCCCCCTCCCTCCTCCACCTCGCCCGCACGCTCTTCACTTTTGATCAGCTCCCAGACGCAGCGGCGGGTAAAAAACACTCAGGATTCTCTACCCGCCGGTTCGTTCTCCCTGCCCCCCCCCACGCACCCCCCCTCCCCCCACGCACCCCTTCTACCCACCCAGCATGCTGGCTCCATCGACGGATTGCATTTACGCGGGATGCATCAATAACAGCCCAAAACTAAGAGGCCTTGTCAGGGACGAGGAGTTGTCACAGGCGCGAGCAAACCATTCTACCCGGCGCTCATCTGAGCTGCAATCAGCCCATAATCTGAGTATACATCAGCCGCTGACACGGACATTTGCTGCTCCTCCGGTCCCGTTCGCCCAGGCAGTAATCACGGGGAGAGAGGCGCTCAGCCTCACCCTCAAATGTATAAATAATTTTCATTCAAACATATTAACAGTCAAAATACAGGAATCCATCATGGCGGTTTGCAGGGAAGCTTCTTCTGAAGCAATCACGCTCTTCCACGTGTGTTCTTTGTCTTTGGCGGCTGAGAGACAGGGCGCAGATTACTTGCGCGAGCCCTGCTTTGCATAATGGCCTCCCCCATTGGTGCTTTTAAACTTTCCTGTCTATCCATTACGTTTACCGAGCTCAGCCCCCCCTCCCCCTCCTCCGCCTTTAATCTCATGCTTCCATGGGAAGGAGATCTGGACCAGGGTTTAAAAACCTTTTTATTAAGGCAGGCAGGTGAGCTTCCATCTATCTTCCCCCAACCAGCAGACACGTTTATGTTCCGTGGACGGATTATGTCCCGCCATGTTAAAGAGCAAAAACTTGCCCTTTTTACCTCGTTGGAGAGAGAGACGGCTGTGGAGGTGGTGTGCCAGTCCTCCGAACCAGAACCTCATCTTGTGCTTGCCCAACATGGGCCTACATATGGGGATCCTTGGATGCACGGACACTAACTAGGCTACAAATCCTCCAAATTAACTTTTTCATCATCCTTTTTTTCCCCTTCAATTTATACATGTTGTCTTTATTTTTGTTGAATCAGATGTGATGGATGTGAATGCAGACAAGTGTTCAAATCATTTTGGAGGCCCTGTGACAACGTGAGTTCAATGTGGAGGCCCAGGATTCCTGCCGCCAATAAAATCAATCCCATTTCACTGGTGTCAGAGTGTGTCATGAATGGCATAATCCAAGCGTCCAACCATCTTATTAAAGCACATCAAAATATCTATTTTCACCGGGAGGATAAAAGGATGTTAGCGCTATTCACAGGAGGTGAAAATTAAGGCAGTTTCAGCTTGGAGGCCATCCAAGCTTGACAAGACACGCGCTGCAGTTTTATGTCATGTCGTTTGTCTGCGCTTTATATTTTCTATGACCGCATTGTCTCTTTCAAGAACCTCTGGAAAACACACAGGCTGTAAAAAAAGCCACCTCTTGTCCGAGGCGTAACTGAGAAATGCAAATGTTTTCGCAACAGTCTTAGCGTCCTAATGATCCACACGCACATTTAACACCTATTTCTCTTTAATTCCTATTAGAGACTTTTTTTTCTTTCTTGAGCAACGTGAGAGTGGACTGCACACGGGAAAGGGGAACGCATGGTCTATGAGGAAACGTTTGTGGCTAAATGGTATAAAGCCATTGAGGGATGCCTGCCTGCACTGTCCATCATAAAAAACAGCGAGGCAAGGCACACTCATGGATCACAACTTCTTTCATTACAGCTTTAACAGTCCCCACAGTCTGCCATCTCTCACCACCGACGCAGACGGAGCAAGAAAAACTTTGACGTAAAACTTCCATGATAAAAAGAGTAATACGGCTTCTTATCGTGCGCCCGGATTAATGGTTTGAATCCCCCCGGGGTGGAACTGGAGCTGGGCCTTGTGGTACAGTTTGTTTGGCGAGAAAGGCGCGGTTCCGTCTGTTCTGAATCCTGAACATCGGGGTCTCCCCCCAACCGCTCCTTGTTGTCCGTCCGCCCGCCAGTAATGTAGTGGTACCCATAGTGAACACTCAGACAGACGCTTGGCAGAAATGGCTGACACCATGTGAATATGCGCATGCTGGGAAAGTGTTTATTAAATTGCAAATCGGGGCTGCAAATTGAAAAAGCCTTGCTCTTGTCACATCCGTTTTTCCCCCACTGCCTTCCCTAGTCTCTTCTTTCCCCTGGCCTTACTCAGCGCGAGGGCACACAGGAATTATAGCTCAGTGAAGTGCAGTGGCTAAGCCTCCTGAGATTCATAGACAGTAGAAATGATAAAGTCCTGTCCAGGAGAACAGCTACCAGTGCAATAACAGCCAGAGAGGGTCACAATAAAGTTTAGTTTAATGACAAGAACAAATAACTTGAACATTTGGCTGGGGCGATGAACCCTGCACGGGAATCGCATCTGATATATCAGCAGGCAACTGGCCGTGACCACCGACCGATTGGGCTCGCCACGGCGGCGCAGTGATACATGCAGGGATTCGTGGCAGGTGTCCATTTTATAGAGTTATTCAGCTGGAAATGCTGGACTCGCGGGTTGGGGCAGAGGGCTGGATAGAGGCCTGGCTACATTATTGTTACAGCTGCACAGCTGACATCTCTCCGCCTCTCTTTCCTCTCTCCCCGCTGGACTTCAAACTCGGCATAGCCAGCTCCACAGCTGCAAGCGATAAGCGGGTTTCTGAGGTGATTGCTAACAGACCCAGCACCGCAACTAGCCGCTAGGCTAATGGCTGGCCTCTAAGGGCGATGGCTAACACAGTCACTACCGCTGCAAGGCACTAGCAAGCTAATGGCTATAGGCTCTGAGGTGAAAGCTAATAAAGTGCTGGCAGAGTGCAGCCGCTAGCAGGCTAATGTCTTGTCCCTGAGGTTCAACAGATCTGCCACAGCAAAGTCTGGACAGCATCTCTTGTGGCTGAGATACTTTGTTACTAATTGCTAGTTAAATGGAAGAGAATTATTACATGGGGCCAGCTGTTGGTCACTTTTCCCCAGTCTGTGTCTACAGAAGAAGCCATTCAAACCAGTAACACCTGAATTATGGAATGGCTGTTTATTGGATTGTTCACACTAGAGGATGTTAGAGGTTTTCCAAAAACCATAAGCGAATATCAGGACAAACCGACAGGACATAACAGCTGAATATAAATGCACAATATTTAAAAATGATTATGTGGATGGCCACTTCTGATCCAAGCCGGTCGCCCAGCCGGTAGATTTATGCCGCCGCATGACCGCTCGTCCGTGTGAAAAAGCATCCGAACATAACAATATTCAATTTGCTGTGACAGTATCTTGTGACAGGCTGCTTAGCGGCGCTGAGTGATGGGGTGGGTGGCCCTGGCCTGAGCAGCCGTGATGGGGTGAGTCTGGCGGGCAGCTGCTGGGGCCTGGCCAGGTTGAGGACTACGTCTGGTTCAGGATTGTAGAGGCCAGCGAGAGAGGGGGTCGGGGTGGAAGGATGGATGGCGTGGCGTGGCGCACCGGATAGTTTTCTCACGGGCCCCTCGTTTCCCTCCCCCCGTGGACGCTACGCGTGTCAGTATTCTAGCTCTGCGTATCTGTGCGGGGGGGATGAAAACTATTCAGGGTGGGTGAGTTTAGATCGCACAGAATCGACGAGGCTTTTAACATGATTTAGGGACAATTTAGGCAATTGAAAACTACTAAAGAGCCCCTTTACACACCCACTTCAGATTACTACTCTCTCTGCTGTTTGTCTCCGTGTATTCAGTTGACACAGGCTAAAGAGGGGCCCTAGACTTGCTATTGTTGACTGTTCAATGCAGATCCATCTGAAGGGTCATTATCTAGATGAACATTAGACATAAAGGGAGGACAGGCGGTGACAAATGATAGACCCCATAATAGGCTCAAAGACACACTTACCATGCTAACAACACACAGACCGCGCCCCCCCCCCCCCCGGCCCCCCCAGCCCCCCCCGCTGAAAACAAACAATGTGCTTCTAATTTGTCATCGTTGATACGTGTCATCATTATCCCTCGATGGCTCTCTGGACATCACCATGACAATGCAACATGCTGCTTCTCCAATCTGGGATCTGAATATCGTTAGAGAGACGTCGCCGGTGTAGATCTGTCACCTAGGCCTGATTCAAAATGGCGTCCTGACTGAGGCCTAACCTGCCACGCGTGAGCGGATGGAGTCGCTAGTCCTCCGGAGATGGAAGGGGGCGCCTGAGGGGAGCGCTGAGGACGCTGGATAACCTTGCAGATGAAATGTTGTGCTAATTCTGTACAGGTTGGGCTAATGTTGTGCCCTGGGGAGATCGTACTGCAGAGGAGTTGATTGGTGATTAGAGTTCTAATTAGGAGCAGCTTTGACATGGGCACTGTCCCCCCCTTCCCCTTGCCCCCCCCAAACCACCCTTCACCACATCCTCGGCCTCTCCCCCAACTCCTCCTCTCCCCCAACTCCTCCTTTCCCCCCCACTCCTCCTCTCCCCCCCACCCCTCCTCTCCCCCCACCCCACCCCACCCCATCCTAACCCACCCATCCCTAAACCCCCTTAAGGCCTCTTCTCAGGCATGTTTATGGCCCTTCTCCCATTATCTCCCAACAAAGGGAGGTTTGGCCGGCCTGGGCGCAGCCAGCTGCCTGCCACTGCGGGGAAAGCACCAGCGAAGCACCAGGCTCTCCAGCGACAATAAAAAGAAACTTGAGTTTAAACAAAAAAAGTTACACCATATTTGCTCAGACTAACTATGATGAAAGGCGGTGAAGACAAGGGTTCCTCGTGTAGGTATCAATATAAATATTACTGGAAGGTCAATTAATATGTAAATTAACTCCTCCATTTAATTAGCTATTTAACTATTTTCCGAGACATGGACCTATTAAATCATGCTTTAAGACCCCTCTAACTAGCCTCTTGATAATAGTGCTAGGGAGTTGCGCGCTCATAAACTACCGGCTTGACCTATAAAGAGCCTGGAGTCTGCTAATTCCATCTCGGGCTAATTTTATGACTTGCATAAAATAACCATAGTGCAGCTTTGTGACTGTAAAGAGGATATGGGTAATAAAACCGGGCCAGGAAAGCATCAGAAATCTCCTCTTTACTAGTGTCCTCATTTAATATTCTATTATTCTTGCAGGGTACCGGGCTCCTGTGAAAGACAAATGACCTTATTATATTAAATAATTTGTGAGGATATTAACCGTTAATCACATATAAACAGCATTTAAAAGGTATTGATTTTCCAGCACCCTCAACAGCTTGTAAAATTTATGTCCAATAACATGATAATAATCAGGGGAATGATACCCGTCAAGCAGGAGACGAAGAAAAGGTAATGGGCATCACCCTCCGTGACTCCCCCTGCCACCTCCCCCCCTCCCCCTCCCCCTCCCCTTCCTCCAGGTGACCTTCCGACAGGTCTATGACCTTGCCAAGTCCCAGACACCAGAGACAAAGACAGAGAACCACCATTGCCATGTCCTCCATCACGTACAACGAGACATTTTGCACACACGTTCACCTAATATTCTGTCCTGTCTACAATGATGTCATCACTGCACATGTTTCCATTTGGAAAGAAAGTGTTTAGCTCATATGTTTGTAATGACCTACAACATGATAAAAGCTTAAACAACTAGGTTTTATTTAGCCTTTTTGCCTCACTGTCTTAGTAGGGGGTACATCTGTTAGAGGAAAACTGAGTAGATCTCAAGCAACAAGGCACTAGTTGTCTAGCTGGAAGTTACTGTATAAGAATAGGAAGACCCAAGAACTTTGCGTGAAAAACTGATATGAAAAAATGGATATTTGACACATCGTATAAGCCATGGCTTTGTGGTTGTGACGGATGACGACCATATTTTGATCAACCTGATCATTCTGATGCAACTTTTCTCATTTGTCTGTCTGTGTCTGTGTGTGTGCTGTGGGTGCACACACACACACACACACAGACAATAAGCCTGCAGACTCCATTTAGGTTTCCGAGTCCTCCCAAGTTGCTGTTGGGAAGCTGGCTTGCCACAATAATAAATTTGCAGCAGGCAGCAGGGAATAGTGTGAGGCATGCAAATCTGTCTTCATGTCCCTTTGGGCCCCGGGTTCTCACTAGGGAGGGGAAAATGAAGCCTCGCTGCTCTGAACACTGTCTACCTTCCTCTTCATATGTCTCTCCCTGGGCTTGGAGTTCATTTCGAGGGGAATCGGGAGAGAACTGGTCTTCTGTATTGCAACCGTCGCACCGGTTGCGGCTCGTGGAAGAGATAGATATGTGAGAGGATGGACTCACAATCCAGTTCTGACACTGGTCCATCTGATTCATTATGGCAGGCCTATCTTTTATTAGCCTGCGCTTCATATTCAAATTCAATCTCAGAAGGGGATGGGGGGTGGGGGGGAAGGTGATTTTTTTCTGGATGAATACAGAAGAATGTATTATTCACCATCCATATAGTCAGGTAATTATGCCTCTGGTGTTCCTGATGGATCAGGTTGGTTGGATCTTTGCTAGCAGCGAGCCGGAGAGTGACGTGGTGTAAACTCAAACACCCACAATGCATTGCAACTCCAAAGGTTTGAATTACTGTAATGCATACATTAGTAATGTTTTGAATTACTGTAAGCAAATTGTACAAGATTATTTCAGAATAGACCAACAACAACAAAAAACAGGCTACTTATTAACAGTTTCAGGTCTGGAATTAAATCGATGACAAAACTGAATAAATAAAAAATCCAATTTCCAATTACTAGGAGATTACTGTACTGTAAATGACTAGGCAGGGAATAGCAGAGTTATTCAATGACAGTCTGCCAGGCTAGTCTCCTCTCTGTGTTCAAGAGGCACCCAGTGAAACACATGGCCCTGAAAATGCTCTTCTCCACTGGGTTAATACTAGATAACTGTTGAACAGGCTCTTTAAAGCTGCTGGCCAGGCCTGAGATGTGACGTCTGACTAGGGTCAAAACACTCAGCCTATCTGACACTGTGGGCTAGAGCTCAGAGGAGAGGATGGGGGGTGCGGCTGGATCGATTCTGATCAAGTCTCATTTTTGTAAGCGGACGGCGTTTCACACTGTGTTTGGGCTCCTTGTTGATGGTCCCTGACAGACTCGCTGGGGCCGCCTGGGACAGCCTGACAGGCTGGACGAGGGAGGGAGGGAGGGCGGGGGGGAGGTGTGTGTGTGTGGGGAGGTGTGGGGAGGTGTGTGTGTGTGGGGGGGAGGTGTGTGTGTGTGTGTGTGTGTATGGGGAGGGGGGAGGTGTGTGTTGGTGCTGTGCAGCTTGGATAGGGTGACTATCGCCTCAGCCCCGGAATCAATCCCCTCTGTTTACAGACCATTTCACAGCCTTTTACCTGTAACATCACTTGTGTCAGTCCCATAAATAGTCCTCGAAATATAACGCTTGAATTAGCATAATGGTTAAAACACAGCCCGGCTTGAAGCACAAAGGGAAATGTCAACATGTTCTCTTCACTAAAGCAATTAGAGGCCATTACCGCTCGCTTAGCCGGGAGACGTCATCAAGGTTAAAGACAATACCCCTCCAACAGTCCTTTGTTACTCCCCTTTCAGATAGACGGGCCGTAGAAATGGCATTGTTAGTAAACAGAGGCCTACGCTGGCCTCCTCCAGACTCAGCTTTAATCAGCCCTCCTACGCAGCGCTGAAGGTAAACGGCTGCTTGGTTTATTCTCTCTCTCCCACCACTGACCAGGGGCAGAGGGGGGTGAGGGGTGGGGGGCTGGAGGTGGGGGGATTTTGAAATGGGAATGGTTTTCATTCAGCAAATGTTTCAGTAAAAACTTTGCCGAATTAAAAACATCCAGTATATCTGGTAATGACCTACAGGATGAAACAACATCTATTTTCCTTCTTGCACGAAGCGCGTCAACTCTGAGCCATCACGCGCAGGAAGGGCTGAGATACGCTGAGGATAGTGTTGAGGAAAGGCCTTGGGAGGACGACCACAAAACTGCCGAAGCAAGCAAGGCCAGGAGACGACGCCTCATGATTCGTATCACCTCATGGCCTTAAGAAAGGGCGAACTGTGTACCGGTCAAATTACAGGACAGATGAGGCAAGACAACCCCTCTCAAGGATGGGTTGTACAATGTCCGAAAGGCCGTGGATTTAAACCCCAAGTTTTGTAACCTACCTCACGAGGTCGCAGAGCGTCCACGTCCCTGAGCTTCAGGAGTTGGGAAACGGCAGTTGATAAAATACAAGCCCAAGCGAAAAATGAAAAGTAACACCCCATCAACTAAGATAACCTTAGCCTTCATCAATCGTTCTGCGATCCCCTGGTTGGCTACGGCGTTCCTAAACCCGACGCCGGCGCGGTGACAGAGGAGGACGAGGATGAGGGCGAGGATGAGACCGCTGAAGTTCCCCCTTGGTCGAGGCCTGTGTAAATGATTGCTTTCCGAGCCAGCGATGTTTCATCTCACGTCTGGGGGTGTTTAGGCCCTCCGCTTCCTCATTGCCCTTTTCCCACCCATCAGCACCATTAAAGCCACAAGGGGGAGTAACCCTGGAGATCTGGGGAGGCGGCCCCCCCACCTAGCGCTCACCGCCTAACGCCGGATGATAAGTCACCTCGCCAGCCCGTATTGATTGGGGTCCTCGAGGCTTATACTAAGGGGAGAGGGGAGGTGAGTGATTGTGTTATACAGAGAACATTATCACTCCGCACAACACAACACTCACTGAGGCTCGGCAGCGAGCAAATGGAGATCACCGTCCAGCGCAGGAGTGTATGACTTGACTCAGTGAAGCGCCGGGTACAATTTGAAAGCCAAATAGTGTCTCAGAGCACGGAAGAGACAGTCGCCTGGACCATGTCTCTTCTTCTTCCTTTTGGTCTTGAACACGTTTTACAATACCATGTCTGCTCGACCTGTTTCCTCTGAATTCACGACGGCGCCAGATGAATGTTTCACTGCCCATCTGTGGGGCTGAGCAACAGAACGGAAACGTGCCGGACACTAGTTTCAGTCTCTCTCAGATGTGTGGTGTTTCATGATGTCAGATGTGTGGTGTTTCATGATATCAGATGTGTGGTGTTTCAGGATATCAGATGTGTGGTGTTTCGGGATATCAGATGTGTGGTGTTTCAGGATATCAGATGTGTGGTGTTTCATGATATCAGATGTGTGGTGTTTCAGGATATCAGATGTGTGGTGTTTCAGGATATCAGATGTGTGGTGTTTCAGGATATCAGATGTGTGGTGTTTCAGGATATCAGATGTGTGGTGTTTCAGGATATCAGATGTGTGGTGTTTCATGATATCAGATGTGTGGTGTTTCAGGATATCAGATGTGTGGTGTTTCATGATATCAGATGTGTGGTGTTTCAGGATATCAGATGTGTGGTGTTTCATGATATCAGATGTGTGGTGTTTCAGGATATCAGATGTGTGGTGTTTCAGGATATCAGATGTGTGGTGTTTCAGGATATCAGATGTGTGGTGTTTCAGGATATCAGATGTGTGGTGTTTCAGGATATCAGATGTGTGGTGTTTCAGGATATCAGATGTGTGGTGTTTCATGATATCAGATGTGTGGTGTTTCAGGATATCAGATGTGTGGTGTTTCATGATATCAGATGTGTGGTGTTTCAGGATATCAGATGTGTGGTGTTTCATGATATCAGATGTGTGGTGTTTCAGGATATCAGATGTGTGGTGTTTCATGATGTCAGATGTGTGGTGTTTCAGGATATCAGATGTGTGGTGTTTCGTGGGCGTATGTGTGGTGTTTCATGATGTCAGATGTGTGGTGTTTCATGATGTCAGATGTGTGGTGTTTCATGATGTCAGATGTGTGGTGTTTCAGGATATCAGATGTGTGGTGTTTCATGATATCAGATGTGTGGTGTTTCATGATGTCAGATGTGTGGTGTTTCATGATGTCAGATGTGTGGTGTTTCAGGATATCAGATGTGTGGTGTTTCATGATGTCAGATGTGTGGTGTTTCATGATGTCAGATGTGTGGTGTTTCATGATGTCAGATGTGTGGTGTTTCAGGATATCAGATGTGTGGTGTTTCAGGATATCAGATGTGTGGTGTTTCATGATATCAGATGTGTGGTGTTTCATGATGTCAGATGTGTGGTGTTTCATGATATCAGATGTGTGGTGTTTCAGGATATCAGATGTGTGGTGTTTCATTTTTACATTTAGTCATTTAGCAGACGCTCTTATCCAGAGCGACTTACAGTAAGTACAGGGACATTCCCCCCGAGGCAAGTAGGGTGAAGTGCCTTGCCCAAGGACACAACGTCATTTGGCAGGGCGGGGAATCGATCCGGCAACCTTCTGATTACTAGCCTGACTCCCTCACCGCTCAGCCATCTGACTCCCATTCCTTCATGATATCAGATGTGTGGTGTTTCAGGATATCAGATGTGTGGTGTTTCGTGGGCGTATGTGTGGTGTTTCATGATGTCAGATGTGTGGTGTTTCATGATGTCAGATGTGTGGTGTTTCGTGATGTCAGATGTGTGGTGTTTCATGATGTCAGATGTGTGGTGTTTCGTGATGTCAGATGTGTGGTGTTTCATGATGTCAGATGTGTGGTGTTTCGTGATGTCAGATGTGTGGTGTTTCGTGATGTCAGATGTGTGGTGTTTCATGATGTCAGATGTGTGGTGTTTCATGATGTCAGATGTGTGGTGTTTCGTGATGTCAGATGTGTGGTGTTTCGTGATGTCAGATGTGTGGTGTTTCATGATGTCAGATGTGTGGTGTTTCGTGGGCGTATGTGTGGTGTTTCATGATGTCAGATGTGTGGTGTTTCATGATGTCAGATGTGTGGTGTTTCATGATGTCAGATGTGTGGTGTTTCATGATGTCAGATGTGTGGTGTTTCGTGATGTCAGATGTGTGGTGTTTCATGATGTCAGATGTGTGGTGTTTCGTGGGCGTATGTGTGGTGTTTCATGATGTTAGCAGGGATCTGGGTCAGACGAGTCGAGGACGGCTTTGTTGGAGACACCAGATCCTGAGTCCTTGCTCTTAAAGCAGCAGATGGATAAATCTGTCCTTTATGGGAATTTAAATAACTTTTACAGTTTTATCTTTGTCTATTTGTTAGAGAGGAGATTTATGGCCGAAGGCCCCAGCTCCACCGGTGTTTTATCTGCCTGTCTGCAGATTAAATCTGGATCAGTTGTGGAGTGTCTCGCCCTGAATGCCATAACCCACAATTGAAGATGATCTCACCTGCAAAAAAATCGCTTCAAGACAACGCCAACAGCTGAATGAATGCACCCTTTTTCACCCTGCTACTCTCTCTCCCTCCATCCTCTCTCTCTATCTATCTCCCCCCCTTCCCCTTTCTTTTCCCTCCCTCCCCCCTTCCTCTCTATCTCTCTCTCTCTGTCTCTCTCTCTCGTCTCCCTCGTTCCCCAGTGAGCCTATGCTCCACACAGTGCTAGGCCAGTAATCAGTGAGTGTATCAGGATCTAATAGACTCACACAAGCCTCCCTTATCAGCCAGGTGCAATCTGGGCCTGCTATGCTTAACAAGAATTAAACATTTTTCCATGCTGCTGCCGGCACTTTAATTGATTGATGCCAAAAGTTTAGAAAATACCAGGGTGGTGGTGGGGGGCTCCCCGGCCCGGCCCAGCCCTCAGAGAGAGGGGCCCTGGATTGGAACTGGCAGATCGCATTCTCGGCATCAGCCGGCCCTGTCATCTACGCATGGGAGTGTGTGTGTGAGTGTGTGTGAGTGTGTGTGAGTGTGTGTGAGTGTGTGTGCGCCTGCCACGTCACACGTGAGCAGCGCCTGAAAGACACATGTAGTCTGGAATCAGGGAATCAATAGAACACTTAATGAACAATTAGGAGAACAGCTGTAGGCCTGTCAGAGGCCCATCTGTACACAGCTCTGAGCTGGAGAGAGGGGGGTGGGGGTGGGGGAGGAGGGGTGGGGTGAAGGGGGTGGAGGTTTAGGGATGTTGAGTACCACACTGCCTCAGGTCATAGTCTCCCTCTTCACATCTTGAGCCAGATCTCCGTATGTAGCCAGGCTGGCTTCTACCTCCACCCCACCCCTCCACCCTACACCACCCACCCCCTCCACCCTACCCCACGCCTCCACCCCAACCCTCCCCATCCCTCCACCCCACACCACCCCCTCCACCCTACCCCACGCATCTCCCCACCCCTCCACCCCCTCCACCCTACCCCTCCACCCTACCCCTCCACCCCACCTCTCCACCCTACACCACCCCACCACTTCACCCCAGCCCAACCCTCCACCTGACCCCACCCTTCCA
This sequence comes from Hypomesus transpacificus, assembly GCF_021917145.1. Taxonomy (NCBI): domain Eukaryota; kingdom Metazoa; phylum Chordata; class Actinopteri; order Osmeriformes; family Osmeridae; genus Hypomesus; species Hypomesus transpacificus. Next base: position 144,511 of record NW_025813768.1, read on the forward strand.
CCCCATCCCTCCACCCCACCTCTCCACCCTACACCACCCCACCCCCCCAGCCATGCCCTCACCTCCCATTAGAGAGAGAGGGCCAGTAAAAAGATGGAAATGACACCAGACACCCTTCAGGTCTCATGTCAAGGGAAAGGATCGATAAATTTGACAGTCCGTGGCATTTAATTAAAATGGCCGCCGGAAGCGAGGCAGTTTGTTTTTCTCTGCAGAGTCGGGGGCTGTCGTTTATCGCTCAAATGAATATATAAGTGTATTCATAAGCACTGTTACATTAAATCCTCCTTACTCTTTCATACAGGGTGGAGGGCTCAGGCCCTCGCCAGCGCCAATCACCCCGGACAGATTATATTAATGTCACCCACACACCCCCTCACCTCACCCCCCTATGACTTTTAACATATTCCTGACGCATAAAGAGATATTCTCTCTCTGTTGCTGACAGATGATAGCTGGGGGACAGTGAGCTCTCTGATTCGCTCGTCACTGCCAGCGGTGACCTTCCGTGTCAATCGGGTGGAGAGATAGTCAACAGTACACTGAGCTGGGGGATCGGCTCAGACGTCGCCTGTGTCCGGCGGTTTCCGTTGGGACGGCGGGGTGTGACTGACACATGTTATGGTAACTAAGCAGTGGGAGTCTGAACCAGGAGGGGAGAGACCAGGTCTGATGACTCACCTAGGACACTCTTCATTGTGCTTTATTAAAACTTCATTTAAAAGAAGAACAACGACGAATGTCTGTAGACTCTATCTTTCTATCTCTCTCTCTTTCTATCTTTGTCTTTCAATCTTTCTATCTTTGTCTCTCTCTCTCCCTCTATTTTTCTCTCTCCCTTTCTTTCCATCTTTCTTTCTCTCTCCCTCTTTCTATCCCTTTCTCTCAATCTCTCTCTCTCTTTCTCTCTCTTTCTCCAGTCATAATGGATTGGATGAATCCATTATGCACCACAAGAAAAAGTACAGCCTGAAACCTGCTTAAAAATATATTTTTAGTACTGAAAATTAATGCGTTCACACAAGCCACTGAATCATGTTAAATGTTCTTTTTTAGTATAGTAGGTATATGTGTTGAGAAGACCTATATTTCAACAGAGCGTTGGCTCAGCCTTCAGAGTAATGGCCGTGTTAATTTATTCATGATTGGAGCCATGATGGTGGTTGTGCAGTACTGGTGTTTTTGCGATGGCTGTTGTGTTGTTTTACAGAGCCTTACCCTGCCTGACACCCTGGTGTTTTCACTCCAGGTGTTGCTCTGTCACCACTCTAACCTCTCTCTGTCTGGCAGGTTTACATGTCAGCCAGGTGCTAAATCCTGCACAGTGATGATCAAGTCTTTGGCTCTAATTCTCTGGGCGGATGCACACCGACCTGACCGAGCCACAGCCTACCTTGCTCGCTCCCCGACGGTACATCCTCCCCCCCCCCCCCCCCCCCCCCCCCCCCCCCACCGCCCGTCTTAAACACGTTTGCCTTGGACGATGGTCCGCTCGTTGCAAAAGTGTTTCGAAAACCAAATGATTATCGGGCGTATAATTTTTTATAATTGTAATTTCTGGAGTATTAAAAAGGTGAGATTACACCATCAGGTAGAATCTTTAATGCAGGTGCTGATTAAGTTGATTCACGGTGGCAATTATGTCCAGATCCCCTTTAATTACCCTGGGTTTTACTGTGGCTGAGTGGTAATAGAGCAGAGCCTGCAGAATGAGCAGTTTTACATGGAGATGAGATGAGTATGCACACACGCACAGACACAGACACACACACACACTTACTCTCGCAGAGACATACCACACACACACACACACACACACACACACACATACAGCATACATAATGGGCATTCTGTAGTTTCATGGAGAGCAGGTCTGGGAAAGCAGGTCCAATCTCAGGTAAGGCAAAGACTGATGCTTCAACACGACAAGGAGCGAGGTGGGACCAGACAGGTGGGGGGGGGCCGTATGCCTGGAACACACGCACAAACACACACACACACACAAACAGACAAACACACACACACATTTGCCACACCTCTCAACCCCAGACTGCTGGAGAACCGAGCCGACAGCTCCGCTCCCTGCCTTCATGCGTGTTCGCCCACTCCGGAAGCTTCTGTTTAGTACAAACTGACAGAGGACCGACCATGCCTGAGAGGAGAGGGGAATGAGGAATTTGGGTGTTCCTCCACATCACCCCGGAGACGCCGGATCGCTCCCGGCCCGGTCCAGACTCCCTGTCACCGCCAAGGGAAATGGAAAACCCCACACACATCCGTTATCTAAATGTTAACTCCAGTGTCCTCCTTGTTGTCACAGCCAGGCAAGGAGGTTAGCCGACACCAGATAGCCCCGCTCTTCCTAGTCCCTGCCTCAAACCTCAGACGGGTGAGTTTGCGCCGCCTAGCCGGGGAACGCCACTAAACCCAGCCGCTAACTTTTCTGACTGGAAAGCTTGTTTCAGAGTTAGGCCGTATTTAGCTGGCTCTCTGAGCTTGACGGATCGCTGAGGCGTGACTGTCACAGCCCCCCCCACATAGTGACACGGGAGCCGTGCGGCGCAGCGGTGAAGGGGACAGGGTGCGAGACACAAAGCGTGGACGCGGACGGAAAGGTATTTACGCTCCGCCGGCCGCGAGCAGATATATATTTAGCCCTGTGGACTCCTGGTACGGAGATGGGATTTCAAAGCGTGGTACCTGCTTGGAGATGCACGGCATGCCTGAGGACTGGAAGAAGCGGCAGGGAGGAGGAGTGGGGAGGGGTAGGGGGGGTCTGGGGGTGTAAATCTAGCACTGATGCACCTGGCGTGAGGGCGGGGGTGGGTGGGATAGATACCTGAGCCATGGCCATAGCTTTACACTCACATGTGCACACCCTATATCTATCTACAGCTACACACATTCACGACACACGCGCCTCATTTCGTGAATGGACATCTCACCCACTTCCAAATCTGCACACAGCCACGCATTCAGACTAACACTGCAGGATACTGTATGCAGTGCCAGGTGTCTCTATGTCCAGTTAGAGCAGATTTCATTCCTGTGGACGTCGCCCCCCCCCACCACCACCACCCCGCTTCGTTCATCTCGTCCCTTCTTTAGCCTGGAGGGGATTCTGGGAACCCAGTTCTCATGGAGAACCATATCACCATTAGTCTAATGAAGAGCTGCCTCTGAGAATGCAGCCATTGTAATTACGCTTAAGCGAAAGGTTCTTAAAGCTTGAACCTGGTGAAATGAAGTGGAAAGTGTGAGAGGTCGACACGCAGGGGACTGTACTGGGACGGTGGAGGGTGCACACACACACACACAAACACACACACGCATGCACAGGGCCCATCACAGCTGCAGTCCAAGAACTTGCATGTTGATCCCAGAAAAGTCCTTCTTCATTCCAGTCCTGTTCCTGTTGATCCAGCACTGCCCAAGGGCTGTGTGACACTTGCCATTTCCTCCGGTGAATGACACCAAACTGAAGTCTTTATTCAGCGTCTCCCAGCCCCCCCGTCCCTCAGCCCCCCGTCCAAGGGACAGAAGGATGCCTCAAGGATTCTCTTTCATCTGAGGAATTTGCTCGGCTGCGCAGATTAGATTTTTAGGAATCTAAAATGCCAATGACACTACTGGCAGCTGTGTTAAACAGGAGGGCATGGTTCGGAGTGGGGGTTAGTGTGTGTGTGTGTGTGTGTATGTGTGTGTGTGTGTGTGTAGCTTTATTCAGCCTCTAGCCACTTATTGCATTTCCCCCAAGCCCATGACTCATTAATCAAATATTCATGCATCCCTGTAAATACATGGCGAACACAGGAGCCACACACAGAGACTAGGGCCCCCCAGGACAAACGCTCTTTCATGTCAAGGCCTGACAGTCCCCCTAACACCCCCATTCCATCCATCCATCCATCCGCCCCAAACTTTCCCCAGCAACCCATCTTCCAAAGCACCAGAATGCCAGCACATTGCTGCATACTTGATATTCCTGCTCTCTGTACACACCCGCCCCCTCATACACACACACACACACACACGGCTGTCCTCTAAAAACAGCCCTGTATGGATCCAGTGATCGGACACAAGTGTGTAAATGCTTCCTTTATGCGGTGCTGCAGGTCCTTCATGTTGTCAGTGAGGAGGATGAAAACAGACCAGTGGTTCTTCCTCCCTGTCCATCCTCCCCCCCCCACACCAGATCTTGGCAGGGCCTCATAACACAAGAATTTGTATTTGTTCATGAAAACAGCCCAGTGTTGCTTGAAGCTTGTAGCGACAGAGATTAACCATGGCAACAGTGCTCCACATGCAGAGATGCTGTGGGGTGTGTTGCGAGTGGGCCTCAGTGGGTCAAAGGGTCTCCTCTCTCACCACTCTGTTTAACGGGCTGTGAGGTGGATAGCACGTACGATTAGTTTTAATCTGTTACTTTTGACTGGGAAAGATAGGACTGAATGCGTTTCAACACATCTCTGATGCTTGCGCTGGAGAGACAAACATGTTGTTTTGTGTTTTTCTTTTCTAACCAGTCATCTCCAACATTGTGAACAATAAAGGCGCCTGAATTAGTCCAGGGACATTTAAAGGTTTAATAACTTTACTCAACTTTGCTGCACAGCAGTGGGAGAATCAATCACTTGCATTAAGAAGATTTACATTTAATACATTTGGCAACAAGTGGAATTTAGTGCATTGACAGACCAGAGTTGGTCATGAACCAGTTAACAATTGTAAATCACATTTTTTGCAACTTCATAAATTCTGTTATTTTTACCGCAGCCTGTGTGTGTAGGTGCACCGTTTTGTAAACTAGAGTGCTTTAGTGATAAAAACATTTTACTGTGTGGTTGAACTTAGCTCCCAACAAAACTATTTGAAATGAATCAGAACAGAATTAAACTATTTAAACCAACAGGACAGAGTACCATCTAAAACAGCGTTTGAAAATGCATCTGTGTGTGGGGTAAAACCTTGAGGTGAGAAGTCGTACGACCTCATCCCAGCGTTCCTGACTCAGGTGTCAGGAACTAACACTGAGTGAAGCCAGTCATCTGGTCATCCTATAGGTGAGTATATCTATCCACTAACACTCAGTGTATCAAAGGCTCATAGGGAGTCACAAGTCTTCAGTCTTCTGTCACCGTGGAGCAGCAGAGAGTTTATATGAAGGCAAACATGTTCAATCTGGCTTGGGTTTTACTTTACCAATACGTTAAAGGCACCGTATTGTCGTAATCTGTATTGCACATAGTGATGCATGGTATAATTTAATTTACAATCTGCCAGTACAACAGTTTAAACACACCACACAAACACTCACCCGTGTCTTGTGTGGTCCCAATCCACCAAAGAGGGGATGTCACAAGCAACCACATGTGTGTTTAAAGAGTTGGCATCATCTATTGTGGGTAGTCATGATCGGGGGAACAAAAAAAGACCTAAACAGACGACAGTGTTGTTGTTGGGTAAGTGTTATTCAGATCAGTAACGCAGGATATAAGGAGCGACTGGATCAGTCCTGCAGTTTGGCAAAGTGACCTTTTCATCCGATCCTTCTGGAAACCAGAGGTCCTTGGCAGTGACCTTTGACCTCTGCGCCGTCCGTCACAGAAGAACAAAGTCTCCGGCGGTGGCCGTGGCTCTCTTGGTGTCCTGGATGAAGGGCCACTCTCTCTTCTGTGGGGTCACAGCTGCAGAGAGGTCATAGTCTCTCCCGTGGCCCGGCATGAAGGTGAACGCTGGGTACCTCTCTCTTGCTGACGGCTTCAGCACCTGGAACACACACAGGATATGAGCTGGAGCTCTGACCTCTGACCCCTGACCTCTGACCCCTGCCCCCAGGTACATTCAGGCCTAAGATGTGTGACCGTGGGGTGATGCAGAAGGCTCAGGTGCACATGAGGCTGACAGCAGTAAAGGCCGTTTCAGACGGGCGAAACTAAACTTGTGTCGTCAACCTGCACTCATTTACAGCTAAATGGGGCCACCTACTGGCCAACCCCAGGACTTCATGTGGGACTCCAAATGTATTTATTCAGGAGGACACTAAGGACTAGGTCCTGTGACTTCACTGTGCATACGAGGAGCGTTCAGGACGTATACAGAATGCTGTGTGTGTGTGTGCTCACCTTGGCAAGCTCTTGGCTGATCCTCTCGTAGTCGTGGATACTGCGGGAGTAGAACCCAAGCGTGCAGCTGGGATCCATCTTGCTGAAAGGCATCTTCTTTGGCGACGGGCAATGAAAAGACTGTGGAGAAACCGCCTTCAAATATGTAGACCAACCGCCGACGTTAAGACGTCACAAGTGGGGGGTTTTTTTGCGGGTGGAATGATCGTTTTGAGGTTTACTAAAACGCTTTTGTGAAAAGCCCTTCCTGGTTTGTCTGTTGTCGGAAAGGGGGAATAAAACGTGGTGTGATCGATGTTTTCCCGCTTCTGTCACGTTTGAGCGTCCTGAAATATTCAGGCTCCACATCAGCCCCAGTGTCTGAGCCTGAACTTCCCATAATTCCCCTCTGTGCCCCCCCCCCGCATCTGAACACCAAATAAATCAGAGGCAGGGACTCAGTAATTGAGTGGAGAGCCTGCTTTGAGATTCATACCCTTAAGTACTAACAGAAACTATTAAATCCCCATTACTGGAGCTGAGCATGAGCTCTGTGTGGTTACCTGAACAGGGAAAGGGCTGGTGCTGACGTCCACAAAACACTGGCAGTAATGAGGGTCCATGTAAATCAGACTGTCATCTGGAAGGACAAAACAAAAGACAAGTTATTCAAAGAAACATCCGATTATTACCAGCGGCTTACCCTCCAATTTCTATGCAGAACAGCTCAAAGTCATCCGCAAGTGATACTGTTGGGCTTTTCACAGTCAAATATGCCTCCTGGAAGATTCCGGCTTTTTAATATCTACCTGGGAGGATTAAATTCTGCATAATCAAATGCAGTTAGGTTACGAGCGCATTTTTTACACGCTGCACAAAGAGGACTGTCATTAAATTTTCGTGCGGGGGAATTACTTTTACAAACACACAATTATATTGGTCCATTTGCATGTGATGAATGCGTGCTGGCGGGCTGCCCTGGCGGTCTGCCCTGGCAGGATGTATTGCTTGTCATTTAGACATCATCCCTCGCCGTATTTCAAATTGGTAAAATGTAAATGCGTAAATATTGACTGCCAAGATGTACAACTGAAGGTTCCTCTTGGCTGCTGAAGGTGATGAAGAGTAGCTCACTTTGGGGGCACAGATTACATTTATGCGAGCCTCCTATGGAAATCAATTACAGCCCCAACTTGGGAGGTTTACCCGTGATGAATGAGCCGGGCTTTGATGGGTCAGAGAAAATAAAATAAGTCCTGTTTCACCCCACTCTTCTCCACTCGCTAAACAGGAATGCATTAACTTACTTTGGCTTTTCATACAGAGGGGACATTATGCAAAGTCATCTCCCCCTTCCCTCGTCTCCCTCCCTGATTGGTGGGGTGGACGCTAACCTTGAAATCCCACAATGCAGCAGGCTTGTTTGGGCTTGCCCCCGATGATGCCAATGCAGTATTCCAGACTCAGGATGCCCTGGGACACACACACACACGTCTGTTGTTTTCCTTCATTCGACGAAAAACCCGTAAAAAATCTGAGGTTCTCTGTTTGTTAGCAACATTACAATCTCACAGAAACACAAGCAGTCTGTATCTGGGTCGTCATCAGTCCAGCTCTGACCCTGACCCAGGAGAAGGGCGTGCGATTCCTCTCCTGCTCACCTTGACAAAGTTGAAGTACTCTGGGTTGGTGTTCTCCCCTCCCAGACGGACGGGGATGAGGAGGATGACGGCTCGGCTGTTGGTGAGGGCGTGCTGTGGACCAGGGACCTTGTGGCTGTCCAGGACATCAGCACTGTACACTGGGAGCAGGAGAAACACCGCAGAGCTCAGACTTATCTCACTGGCTTCCCTCCTAGACCGGATGACTTTCTGTGTGTGACCGGGGACTCTGCAGGATCATCAGGTCACTTGGTGATCTCTGTACGAGCACCTTACACTGTATATTATTTAGGGGCTCTCTACTTTCAAGATAACATATTTGATACTCGATTCAAGATGGAAGTACTGGTGGAGCTTTGCACTTCTGCCTCTCCTTCTCTTCTCCACCCTCTGTAACTCTCTCTCTCTTCCTGTTTGTGACGAGGGGTCAAACTGGGCGCTGAGCCCAACTCTGCCATGAAGAAGCTCATCTTTCATACCTGTGCCGTCCTGTGCCACGTAAGTGGTTATCCCTGCCAGCCCAGGATCTGTGGCCTCCTCTACAGCTTTCCTGAGTTACAGCACAAAACAGGGATAAAAAAGAGAGAGAGACAATGAGAAACGTACAGTCTTAACCTCCTGACATCCCCCACTCAGAAACCCAGCGATTGAGACACGTTCTTCCGCACGGCTCCAGACCAACCTGAGGATGTGTGCTACCGCGGCAGGGCCATACCAGTCCCCAGCCTGCCTCCCCAGCCCCAGGCCCAGCCTCACCAGCCTGTGCAACCCCAGCTGGGCGTCAGGGACATCCCCGAACCAGCTCACCAGGGTGCGGTGGTACACCTCCCTGAGATGGATGTCTGCCTCCTCAGCCCCGCCCGGGGCCTGGAGCCGGGGCTTGGGGCCTGGGGTCCGCTCACCCTGGAGAGAGGCTTCCAAGGAGGCCACTAGACGCTTTGCTGCACTGGTGGTTCTTGTTTCTGTGTCCAGTGGCTGCAGGGTCAACGCTTCCGACCACCTCCAGTCTGCGGAACACAAGGAAGGAGTCATGATATGACTAGTTCAGTCATTTAGCTTGCGTCGGATCTGAGCATGCTCAGACAGCGTCGTCCCTTAGAACAAAGACAGTCTACTTGAGAAGTGAAGTCTTAAATCTTCATCTGTATGGAAACGAGCCAAGCTTGAGTTTAAATCAAAGAACAGGGAGATCCTATCGTGTAAAAGTCCAATTATAGAGTAGTAGTGTCCAGTATTTCACTTTTATAGTATTTGACTCCCACAAACAGAGGGGACCCCTGACTGGTGATAGTGGGAGGGGCCAAGACCATAAAAGGCACCTGACTAGACTAAAAAGCTTGAACAAAATGACCTTGCGAACTGAATCAAAGTGAAATTGATCAATAAATATCTTTAAGAGGCCGTTAGTAATTTTATAGAGAAATTTCTTTAATGACACATTTCAGATTGGATGGAAGAACAAGTTAGTGCTTGAATATTGTTTTCTAAATTACTGCATAAAACTCATGCATTCATTGTGTGGGCCGAATCAAGAGGTTTTTAGGTGTGGTTAGACTCATCTTACACGGTATGAGACTCAGATGCTGAGTTTTTGAATAACTCAAATACAAGGACCAAAATGTTCAGTTTCAGTTTGAGAATCATTGGGGGGAAACCCCCTAACCCCATCATCCTTAGCCGTGCGTGAATCACACAGATATCCGTTTGCCCTCGACCCCGAGAGTTTAAAACAAGAGACATGACTCATGGGAACATCTGGGAGCATCTGTTCCCACATTCCAAAAACACGTTCCTTCCACAGGAACCCTCCCCAGCCTTAGTTGTGGTTCCACTGACCTCTCCCGAGGAAGTGTAGAACCAGGGCCTGGGCCAGCATCATCTGCCCTGCTCGGATCATGCAGCCCCAGCCGCAGTCAGATGTCAGGGAGGAGCCAGGGAGGGCTGGGAAGTCCTCCCGGTAAGTCAGCCAAAGGCGGGACCCAAAGTCCCTGCGGAAGGCCTCCACGTTCCCCATGACGAGGTCCTCTTCAGGCGCCGCCCAACCGTCATCCGTGCGGCCGTCCTTCTCTGGGGAACACAGGAGGGCGCTGGTCATCACAATAACCCTGACCCTGGTGGCAGGGCACACAACTAACTAGCACAGTGGTTCCCAACCCTGGTCCTTGGGACCCCCTGTCCTGCATGTTTTAGATGTTTCCCTGCTCCAACACACCTGATTCTAATGAATGGTCATTAAAAGGCTTCTGCAGAGCTGGATAACGACCCATTCATTAGAATCAGGTGTGTTGGAGCAGGGAAACATCTAAAACATGCAGGACAGGGGGTCCCAAGGACCAGGGTTGGGAACCACTGAACTAGCACTATCCACCAGACAAATGCTGGTAAAATAAGCAAGCGGCTCGTAGATTTGAGTCACCCACAGAGCCAAATCAGTAATCTGGTCAAATTTGACCATTCACTAGCCGTCTTGGAAGGTGGAAAAATGTTGCACCCTGTCTGTTGGTAAATCATATCCGTTTAACCCTTGTGATGGAGAATGTCTGTGTTTTTAGGAGACACTCCTAGTGGTTACCTTCATTCTTGAAATGATAACATTTTCCCAGTAGAAACACTGGGGAATTCCTGCTGAATGTAGTCTTTGTCTTCAAGGCCCAACCTTAAAATCAACATTTGAAACAGTTAGTCACAGACGTGTCCCCCACAACATGGACACAGGCTGCTAGATCATTCACACAGATTGGCACATAGGCTATTCAAACGGAGGCCTGGAAAGACGTCCTTGTTGAGCAGATTATACCATGCACTTGAAAGCCTGAGTTGGTAATGACTGTTTTTAATAAGACAACCTTGTATTCTGACGATTATCAGCTGTGTCACGTGCTTGGTGACAAAATCGGCGAAACAAATCTTGACAGGAGCAGAAGACTGGCAATGCTTGTTTTGTTTATGTGTTTTTTTTTATATATATCTACATACACAATATGAACCGTAACTCGTTCCAGCCAGGACTGTGGAGAATAAAGCACAAATATAAAGATAAGAGTATAGAGGACGTGCCTCTGCCTGTGTTAGGAAGCCTGACGGGGTCATTTCATGCACTTACTGTACTTCACATTATGCCACGCTGACATGAACTTTGTTTTCAATTTCTCCATCTCGTCGGTGCCTTTGTTTTCCATTTTGACCACAGGGGAATGGAACCCATCCCAGCGTGTCCTGCACAATTCACACACAGATATTATGGATTGTACCTTTTTTTTACCGATCAATTAAGTACCTTCTACTACTACTGTACAATACCAGTTGTTTTGCAGACTACTGATTGCTGTGACAATTTTTTCTCGCTCTCGTTACTGGAACCAGAACTAAAAAGGCAATGACGACCTATTTTACTTCAGCTAATATAGTTGACAAAAGTCTCCCATTTGCCTAGCTTATTATAAGCCTCTATCTCCAGTCAAATTGCGGTCTAAGACTGCGGTGACAGTATTACAACCTCCTGTCTGAATGTGTGTAGGTTAATCAGTTAGCTAGCGTTAGCTAACGCGACGTCTTGCTAACCCTGAAGTGCCGAGCTGACAAAAGATTTCAGCTCTTCATAAACAGGTCTTTGGTTTGCCTTGAACCTTGAACCTCAAACCAAACTTATGTCACTTAAATGTACTTACTTTGTAGCCTGACTTGCCAAGTTAGCTAGCTGTTCACATTTTAGAGGAAGCTATTATACTTTTTTTTTTTAATTAAAGACAGGCACGAGACTCTCGCGGTGTTTGCGTCATATTTGGATGACGTTCCATCCGTTGCATCGCGAGGCTGCCCTTTAATTTGATGGACTTGCATTCTCTGCAGTCTGCCTCTGTTAACATTAATTTTATACTCCTTGAATGCTTTCACAATTAAAACATTAAAATGGATAGATTATGAATATGGAAGAGACTTCTCTTTATATATTGAGTTTACACGTTTTATCATTTGAAATGTATCATTGTAAATGAACGTATGCACATACAACTAAAGGCGAATAAACATACTTGGGTTAATCTCTGTTTATGTATGTATTTATATATCTATCTCCATTCATGTTAACTGTTTCTCTGCCTCTGTCCGTGTATACACTTGGGTGTGTTCGGGCACTATTAGGTTACTTACGGTAACAATTCCATTCTCCCTTTCCACGCGTAGTGAGGCGACCAGGCAGCCGAGTGTGGAAAGTCTGACTGGGAATCTGACTCCGAGCTCATCAGCGGCCATAACTATGGCTGAACGCCGCGCCTTCGCCCAGAAAATTAGCAGGTAAAGTCGTTACTCCATATTTAATCTGCATGGGAGTATGTTCATGGTTGTGTGTTTCAAAGCTTTATTATATCTGGGGGTTCGTTTCGTTACCATCTTCCAAAGAGACCCAGCGAGCTAGCATCTGTAGCTAGCTCGCAAGGCAGATCAAAGATGCCCCAACACCAGACCCGCCCAGCGAGAGTAACGTTTTCTACTTGTTTTGTATGTCTGTTATTCGATTGCATGTGTTATCATGTGTTTTTATCACGCGACTATATGAAATAAACCTTTGCTCTTCTGAGCGAGCTGCAGTAGTCAATCGCGGTTATTGGGTAGAGGGGCTTTAATGTGTGAGGCTAGACAGTTAAATTATACGGCTGGATGTCTCAAATTGACTGTTTGTCACCGTTGTTTATACTGAGGTTGACACGAGAGCAAAACGTCAGTCCAGCTGTACAACGGTGCTGGAGATTTTCCATCTCATCCAAATTCTCTAATCTTTCTAGCCAAACGTTTTCTGAATGCATTCTCATCACATAAATCCATAATAGGGAAAAACAATAGGCATTGTCTAATCCTGATGTGCTTTAAATGGTTAGATGGCTAAACAATATGAGTTGGTAAATTGGGTCACATGAAAAAGGGATTACACGGCACTATTTGATTAACTTCGGGGTGAACTGGGTTATGTATTCCCACACAAGTAGACAGTGTCAAATAAACAGGACGAATAGTTTTACTATGCTGTCACACACACGCACAGTTTATGGTGCGTGAGTTTAACTTCAGACCTCGTTGCTAGTTGAGGGAAGCACCACTTCACCTCCGAATACAGTTAGGGGGGGGGGTTCATCTGAAGTTTTGGGGAAACCAGGCAGATGTCTACGTTATGTCTCGCCTGATGGATAACGTGAGATGATTTGTCATATTTGTGTGGTGTTACAGTGGCACATACGAGTATTGGCATTGCACAGGGAGAGAGACTTTGAAACTTTTAAAAACGTTCCCCCCCCTTTGGTGGTTGGTGCCAGCTTGACTGTCCTTGGTTCAGTAAGGAGTTGGCCTTTCCCAAACAGAAAGCATATTGTTTACTCCGTCTTCTCTTTAAATGCCAACTCAGTCTGTGCATATTTGAATTACAAGACACAGAACTGTTAAGGGGTTTGTCTTGCTCATGTCGGTCATACTATTTGGCAGCCTATACATTTGAGCCACACGAGTAAGCAAAATTATATTTGTTCTCTCCAGATCATCATACTTAGCTTTGAAAGCTTCGCCAGTGTTTGTAGCCAATCTGCCCTCAGGATGGAAAACAAGGAGTCTGTTTGGTTAATCAACTTGTCCCTCCTGAGTTGTGACGGAGCTAAATAAAGGTCTGGACTGAGGCTGCGGAGAGGACTGTGGAATGTGTTGATGGTTCACTGCCTCTGTCTATTGGCTTATCCTCCCGGGGAAGGCAACACACAGCCCCTGGAGCTATGTCAGGGGTTGTCCAGAGTAGGCAAACAATCTGGAACGCTTCTCAATTCCCTTGATTGGTACAGATAGGGATGTTGTTGACCCTTCTAACCCTGACGGCGTGTCGCTGTGACCGTCTTTGCTTCGTATCAGCGATGCCGCCCCCCCCCCCCCCCCCTCCCCTTAGCGCTTCACCTGGTTACTGCTGCGTAGCAGCTTCCTTCAAGGCAAAACAGAGAAGTGTTTTTGATGTCGGCAATGATTTAAAGGGGACTCTGTGGCAGCAGTTGCAGACCAAGCTGTTTGTGATGACTGAGGTCCAGTGGCTTTTTATTAGCTCTCTCTGTCTCCCCCCCCCCCCCCCACCCACCACCACCATCTCTTTGGTGTGATATACGGCTGTGTTATACATGGGCATGAAGGCCGGACAGAAGCCAGGCAAGGGAGACCCCTTGGCCATAGTAGCCATAACACTAATGTTTGGAAATACAACAGAAATGCTGCTCTCTTCCACGGCCGTGTCACTCCAAAAGAGTAACCACTGCAGTCGAGGCAACTGGCCTTGGCTGTTTAGCCATATATTCTGGTCTTCTCTGCATCGCCCTCTTTACAAACCCCAGCGGGTGAGATACGACTCGAAGGGCCACAATGTGTAATCTAAGGCCCTGTTTATCGAACACGAATAAGGACTTGGCGAGATTTACTACCACAAGGTCTTATTTCTGTAATCCCTAAACCATCCACTAGAATAAATGTTGTCTCTTCTGTAGAAAATTATGTCTAAACAATGTGTGGAACACCATGAATGACCCTATGTGTATGTTGATGTGTGTAGCCTAGTGTAACCTATGTGAATTAGTTGAACTCTCTCAGGTATAAATGCAGTCCACCCGCGTCAGCGAAAAGCTTGCTCGGCTAGCGAAAAGCCACCTAGCTCTTCGCCGGCGTAGCAGGCAGGGAGTTGTGCTTGCGAGTCAGTTCGAGTACCAGTGTAGGGAAAGATTCGGAGGACTGACAAACGGCGCGACAACGTCGGTGACGCTAACTCCCGCTGTCTCCTCGTCTCTCTGCAGGACCGTGGCAGCAGAGGTGCGGAAGCAGATCGCCGGCCAGTATGTGGGCTCCCCGCAACTGCTCAAGAACCTCAACGTGGGCGTGGCCGCCAGCAACACCGTGAGTACTCGGAGTGTTCGGCGAGAGGGAGGGTCGGCGCGTGTAGGCTGACCTTTAACCTTGTCTCTGTCAGTGTGTGAATGAGGCCAAAGAAAAGAAAAGCTCTTTACGTTACATTTTGTCATTTAGCAGACGCTCTTAACCAGAGCGACATACAGTAGGAACAGGGACATGCCTTGCCCAGGGACACAACATCATTTGGCAGGGAGTCGATCCAGCAACCCTCTGATTACTAGCCTGACTCCCTCACCGCTCAGCCATCTGACTCCCTACGAGTTTCTTTGAGTGCTGCTAAGGTAGAAAAGTTTGGAAGCAAGTCCGTGACAATGTTTTGAATTTTAAAAGGCATTGAAGAGGAGGCATTGTAAGAGCGTCTGCTAAATGACTAAATTAATACTTAATTTAATATATACATTTTAACACCACCAAAAGGCTGCTTCAGAAATTCAGCAGCCTGAATTTTGTTCTATTTGAATCTCTGAAGCTTTAATTTTATACATTTTTATTTTGGGGATCTGACTTTTACTAGACAACTTGAATTTCTGAACCTTGAATTTTTGGATCTAAAAAATTATTTCAAATGTATCTTAACATTGTCACTGATTTTCTTCCATAGAAAAGCGCTGTATGTAGTAATGCAGTCCATTTTAACCTCATTTCCCACCTCATTGTGGGTGACACCCCTATTTAACTCTTAGTTATGTTTGTCTGGGAAGACTATTTGGTTTTAACGTCCCGGTGCCAACACATTACCCTAACGCTGTCCCCACCGCAAGGCCAAATATGCAAATATCCCTCTTAATTAGGCTGAAGCCAGCTGTTAATTAAAGTGTGACTGAATTGCGTTTGTTCCAGATTTACTCCCCACCAAACACGCTTTTAGTGTAGAGAAATAACACCCCTTGGGTTCATCATTTCTGAGCCGGGCTTAAGCGTGTAAAACAATGAGTGGATGTGCTGCTGTGCCAAAACTCACAACTCCAGTTTGGGTGTCTTCAAAGCACCTATGAGATATAAGATGTTTTTTTTTAAATTATATATTTAGAAATTCAGCTGGAGAAGTTGACAGGTGGTTTGTTATTTTATTTTTGTTCTATAAAATGTTTCTCTCTCTCTCTCTCTCTCTCTCTCTCTCTCTCTCTCTCTCTCTCTCTCTCTCTCTCTCTCTCTGTCTCTGTCTCTCTCTCTCTCTCTCTCTCTCTCTGTCTCTCTGTCTCTCTGTCTCTGTCTCTGTCTCTTTCTATTTCTCTCTCTCTGTGTAGGTTCCTCTCACAGAGGCGGTGGAGCCAGTGGACTTTGAGGAGTACCTCCTCACCCACCCCCCCATCATCGAGTCAGGCCCCCTGCACGACCTGATCGAGTTCCCCCTCGACGACATTGAGGTTCTCTACACCCCCAGGGAGTGTCGCACCGTGGGTCAGCCTGTTCCTGAGGAGGGGTGAGTGTTCCACCAGACACGGTGCACGGTCACCAGGGGAAGGGAGGAGGGCGGAACCCTTTTCTAGAGAACCTGCCGAACCTCCTTGGACATAGGAGTCCCTGAGGACAGACCTACCTCAGCCAGCCAGAGAGAGGCCTCAGCCCTAGCATGTCGCCTGGGGAAGTTTCAGTGCAAACCACCCGTGTAGCACATTAGGTCTAACCCAATCAAAGCCTGGGCTAACTGAACGTGTCCTCTTATCCTCCTGTAACCTGATTACACTAATAAATTCCCCCCAATGATGAATAAAGCAAATAAGCATTGGGCTTGGATCACATTACCATCAGTCAGCCTGCCCCTCTAGCTGATTGGAGAGAGAGTCCCAATCAGCCTGCTGCTGTAGATCTCAGCTTGAGGCTGTTCTGCAGGTTTAGCATTAACCTCCTCCTCTCTGGTTTTTAGTTTTAGAACTCCTGTGAACAAAACAAATCGGTTTAGATCATTTATCACCTCGACTGTAAAGCTTTTAAATTCTAGAGAATGTTAGTAGGAATAAATACAATTTCTTTAGAGGAGTTTTCCATGTTTGTTTGGGCTGTCTGGATAGTTTGATTGTTGTGTTTATATACTTGTAATGCTGAAACCAAATGGGCCCATGGGAAATCAATAAACCGAACTGAACTGATAATTGATTGGACGGCGGTGTTGGGTGTCATGGCTGTGGACTGGTGATGGTGTAACGCTTGTCTCTCCTGCAGAGACACCGATGCTCATGTCAGAGACTGTGTCAGGTCCTACACTGAGGACTGGGCCATCGTCAACAGAAAGTAAGACTTCCTCCTGTAACAAACTGATACTCGGAAAGTTAACCAACCAGCCTGTACCACAACAAAGTGTTGCTGTAAAAATGGATTTGCCTTCATCGCGTAGCTGATAAGGCGACCGGAGGGGACAGTGCATGCAAAGTAGCTTTTTGTTACAACCTGGACATTTTTTAGCTGAACTGTTCCACCATTACGGCCTACTGCCTGTCTTTGCGTCAACAGGTACCACAAGCTGGGCACTGGCTTCAACCCCAACGCCTTGGACAAGCAGAAGGAGAGGCAGAAAGGGCTTCCTAAGCAGGTGTTTGAGGCGGATGAGATGCCAGACAGTAGTGCCTACCAGGACGACCAGGTAACTCTAACACTACCAGCACACTGTTCTGTTAAGGCTTCCAAGAACCTGGATAGCTTTCAGGAACTTAGGTCTCAAACTTGTATTTGTGTGTGTGTGTGTCCCAGGATGACCTGAAGAGGAGATCCATGTCCATCGATGACACCCCGCGGGGCAGCTGGGCGTGCAGCATCTTCGACCTGAAGAACTCTCTACCAGACGGCCTCCTGCCCCATCTCCTCGACCGCTCCCCCAACGAGGAGATCGACCGCCACAACGAGGAGCAGCGCAAAGCCCAGCGCCACCGCGAGCTGTTTGCTCTGCACCCGGCCCTGGACGAGGTAACTACCGTTAACACTGTTATCATCCCAAACACGCATTCAAAAGAGCATCGTTAAATCACAAAGAATCCAGTTTTGTAGAATATCCTCTCTCGGAGACGATTTACACGTAGCCTTTCAAACAGTCTCCCATGTCCCTCAGACAGAGAAGTGTCTAGGTAATCCAATGTTTTCGATGCGTGTTCCCCTGTACTCCGTCCATGAAGAGATGGACTAAACACTATTCTTCGTCATCATGTTCAGGATGAACCGATTGAACGCCACTGTGTTCCCGACGTCCCAAAAGAACACTTTGGCCAGAGGCTACTCGTCAAGTGCTTGTCTTTGAAGTAAGTGCAGGACAGCGTCACATTATGAATATATGTAATGTAAATGTTATGTGGGCGCTACAGCGTGACGTCGCAAATATATTATTCAAACATTCCAATTGAATATTTTTGATATACATGATAGACAACTACGCGACAAACCTTTTAGCATGGCTTCAGAATGTACTAATTAGAAGGCTAGGAAGTGACAAGGTTGTTGCATTGCTTTGAGTATAATGCCAGGTCATTTAGCCTGGCAGCTAACGAAACTAGCTATATTTATTTGGAACTCGCTCCATAACAGCGCCCTCTCCCTTTCTACACCCCCCCCCCCCCTTTTTGTTTTGTTGACTTTTCCTTTTCTTATTTTGCTGACCCCTTCGTTTTTCCCCCTTGAAGGTTTGAGATTGAAATCGAGCCCATCTTTGCCAGTCTGGCCATGTACGATGTCAAGGAAAAGAAAAAGGTAAAACTGTATTCAATGCCACTGGGCCCTGAGTTGCCCTTTCATTCAGAAAAATCAGTAAAATTGTTTGTGATGCCGACGTGAATTAGATGAGTGCACAATAAAAGCACTTTATGTACTTGTCCTGTAATCCTATCCCGACTGGACCTGAATTATACTGTGACGCTGGTGCAATTGGACCCCCTCAACACCCCCTGAAACTCTACAGTCCTAATTTTGTCTGACGAACACTAGAGGGTAGCAGTGACCGTTAAAAACTGTCCTTGTGATTGAGCATACTCGTCTGTTTCATGCACACCCTTGTGCTTTTTGACAGTGAAGTAGGCTTTTCATCACAGGCTTAGTCAGGGGTTGTCATTTGACAAACAAACTGTGAAATATGTGTCACCTAAGGGCCAAGGTTAAATAAAGCTTCCTATCGGAGTGGATATTCACCAGTCACCATCTCTCTCATGCTTCTCCTGTGTGGCCCAACTCTCCGGCAGATCTCAGAGAACTTCTTCTTCGACCTGAACTCTGAGCAGACCAAGTCCATGCTGCGTCCCCACGTCCAGACGGCCGCCATCTCCACCCTGGCGCGCTCCGCCATCTTCTCCATCACCTACCCGTCGCAGGACGTGTTCCTCGTCATCCAGGTGAGGCGTGCAGCCGCCCCTCCCCTGCCGTCATGCGGGAGAGGGGATTGTGTCGTTCGTGTCCATGGCTGCGTCTCTTGAGGGTTCTCTGCTTATTTACATTTAGTCATTTAGCAGACGCTCTTATCCAGAGCGACCTACAGTAAGTACAGGGACATTCCCCCGAGGCAAGTAGAGTGAGGTGCCTTGCCCAAGGACACAACGTCATTTCGAACCGGCAACCTTCTGAGTAATAGCCCGATTCCCTAACCGCTCAGCCATCTGGCCCCCTGATGTTGTTCCTCCCCTGTGGTCTGTGGTGTCCAGCTGGAGAAGGTGCTACAGCAGGGGGACATCGGAGAGTGTGCAGAGCCCTACATGGTCTTCAAGGAGTCGGACGCAGCCAAGGTACAGAGTCTACCGTGACCTTGACTTGTGAGAGAGGAAGTGGAATGTTAGGGTTGATGCGTGTCCTCCTGAACCCCCTCAGAACAAGGAGAAGCTGGAGAAGCTGCGGGGACAGTCGGAGCAGTTCTGCCAGCGTCTGGGGAAATACCGCATGCCTTTCGCCTGGACCGCCATCCACCTGATGAACATCGTCAACAGTGCCGGCAGCCTGGAGAGAGACACGGAGCTGGATGTGGGGCTCTCAGGTCTGACCTACCCTCCTCTAGGCTGGGGCTGAGGCTGGGGCTGGGGCTGAGGGTGGGGCTGAGGCTGGGGCTGAGGCTGGATCCATTGTTTTGGAAATATCAGGGAGATGTGCATGTTCATGTGACTCCCCCCCCCTCCTCCTGGTAAACAATGACCTTTGACCTTGTGGTATCTGTTGTTTTGAACTCTGGGTACGCCCCCCTTGACCTCTCAGAGAGGAAGGGCTCGTGGTCGGAGAGGAGGAACTCGAGCATTGTGGGCCGGCGCTCCCTGGAGAGGACGGCCAGCGGAGACGAGTCGTGCAGCCTAACCAGCTTCAGACCCGCCACTCTCACCGTCACCAACTTCTTCAAGCAGGTGACAAGAACTGCCCTGAAGGCACCCCTTAAACCACCTCAACCCTTCAACACTTCAACCCTCCCTGCACAGCTCACACCTTGACACACCACAGTTCATCGGCTAAGCTGCGCCTCTGTTCCGGTGTGTGTGTGTGTGTGTGTAGGAGGGAGACAGGCTGAGCGATGAGGACCTGTACAAGTTCCTGGCTGACATGAGGAGACCGTCGTCCGTTCTGAGGAGACTGAGGCCCATCACAGGTAAGTCTCTCACCTGCCTACCTGCAGGTAAGTCTCACCTGCCTACCTGCAGGTAAGTGTCTCACGGGGTCTTGAGTGAACGTGTCATCCTGGTAAATCCCCTTCCTCCGGTTCTCTCCACAGCCCAGCTGAAGATCGACATCTCCCCAGCTCCAGAGAACCCTCACTACTGCCTGACCCCTGACCTGCAGCAGGTGAAGCCGTACCCAGACAGCAGGGTGCGCCCCACCAGGGAGATCCTGGAGTTCCCAGCCAGAGACGTCTACGTGCCCAACACCACCTACAGGTGAGGAACACACAGCTTCTGAGCCCTCCACAGGGGGGCGCTGTCACCGCACGGGTGTGCGTGACACAACCGATGAAGCGGACCTAACTCTGGGAGAGATTTCTAAAGATGCAGAATGAGGTATTTGGTTTCAGCTGCTGCTGGGGGGGTGGGGGGGGGGGGGGGGGTGGGGGTGTAGAGGTGGGTGGGGGGGGTGGGGAGGATTGTAAGGGACCACATATGGTTTTCTCCAATGCACGGTACTTTGCCCCTTTGTGACCCACTGGGTTCAGTGCGGACTGATCTGTGACATCACGCCTTGTCCTGTGGTGGTGTGTGTGTAAGCTCACCCCCCCCTCTGACCTGAGGCTATTTCCATCCAGATCAAGGGGAGGCCGGCTGGCGGCTGCTCCTTATCAGGGGCCCCGTGTTGACACGGCCTCTTCAGCCCCGGGCCGTGTTTGCCTGCTGATAGCTCGCCGAGCTCATGGCAACGCCGGCGGGTCGGACCTGACGACACTGGTCGAGTTATTGACATACGTGCGTCTGCGTACAGTAGCGTTCAGATGGATGGTACGTGATGTGAGCGCACTGTGTAAGGTGCCTTCATTGGGTGGAGACGGTTGTGTTTATGCTACGATGCTATCAAGCATTTATATATGAGCTGGCTGTGGTTGGTGTAAAGGCTGATGGTGGAGGGGTCGTGACCTGGATCACGTAGCAATCAGGAAAACAGTGCATGGGTAACCACCGCTAGGCGGTAACACTAACTCACCACGGAAAAGATTAGGAAGGACCCATTCTGTACAATCGGAAGGTGGGCAGAAATGTATGTTTTGGAAAGATAAGTTTTAAATAGTAATAGTGTGTTCCTTATGGATGTTATAAGTTTATTATAACATTTATTAAGTTATTGTGAACTACAGGAAGGCCTTCAGATTCAAGAAAAAGCTGTCAAATGTTACTTTTATTACATTGATGTTATAATTTGACTTTATAAATATGAATGACCAGAATTCCCTTTTAAGGGTTAAGTATTTGTGAGAAACACAAAACAGTACATATAGACAAGAGTCAATATGACCCATTAATGAAAGAAAACAACATGAAAATGAGACTTGCCACCATCTCTCATACCGGACCATAGAACAATATGAAAATGGTTTAAATACATAAAGTAAAAAACGAAAACATTGAATAAACCAAGATCTGTAACACGGAAGTATCTAAATGTGTAGTTTGTGTAATTCTACAAAGTAGTTGTGCATTTAGTGACATAAAGGATCAGGAGAGGAAGAACAACATAGATCAGATTAAGATCATTTAGTGACATAAAGGATCAGGAGAGGAAGAACAACATAGATCAGATTAAGATCATTTAGTGACATAAAGGATCAGGAGAGGAAGAACAACATAGATCAGATTAAGATCATTTAGTGACATAAAGGATCAGGAGAGGAAGAACAACATAGATCAGATTAAGATCATTTAGTGACATAAAGGATCAGGAGAGGAAGAACAACATAGATCAGATTAAGATCATTTAGTGACATAAAGGATCAGGAGAGGAAGAACAACATAGATCAGATTAAGATCATTTAGTGACATAAAGGATCAGGAGAGGAAGAACAACATAGATCAGATTAAGATCATTTAGTGACATAAAGGATCAGGAGAGGAAGAACAACATAGATCAGATTAAGATCATTTAGTGACATAAAGGATCAGGAGAGGAAGAACAACATAGATCAGATTAAGATCATTTAGTGACATAAAGGATCAGGAGAGGAAGAACAACATAGATCAGATTAAGATCATTTAGTGACATAAAGGATCAGGAGAGGAAGAACAACATAGATCAGATTAAGATCATTTAGTGACATAAAGGATCAGGAGAGGAAGAACAACATAGATCAGATTAAGATCATTTAGTGACATAAAGGATCAGGAGAGGAAGAACAACATAGATCAGATTAAGATCATGCTTCCACTGCAGTGCTAGGGATTTAATATCATGCAGTCTCACATTCATCAAATGTAATTGACAATATCAGTGGTTATATAAGTTATATTTATATATATATTAATATATGTCTGTGTTATAGTCTTTCTCTTCATGTAAGTGCAGTGCTGAGATATTGTGCAAACAAGTGTTGAGTCAGATTGCTGACCATATCTAGTCTTACTGGGTCGTCCTCCCAGACTTTACTCAATACTGTTTGCACGACTGGAATGGTTTCTCTGGAGGTCACTGACCAGCTGGTTTTGCATCACTTTGACCAATCAGCACCATCTCTCACAGGGATCAAACACTAAGGCAACACATCCTGTCAGTCTGTAAATGGTTAATCTGATGTTACCATGTCAACAACGTTTTCTGAGGGGGTCAGTGAAAGCTTGCGGCCAAGGTCGCTGGGCGTAACGACATCTTGGTCGACTTGAGAGAATAGGAGGTTCCAGTCCCGGGCCTCCATAAGATCCCTTTCCTGCCCAGGGAGCCGCCTTTAGACCTCCCCCACAGGTACCTGCCGTTCAGGTTGGTACGGTCGCAGGGGCTGGACCACCATCCGCCTGCAGGAGGACACGGAGGGGGAAAAGAACATCTCAAACATCAGGACGTGCTGACGAAGCACCTCACCTTCCACAGGCGTTGGCTGGGTAGTTCTGGTGCAGCAAACATCCAGGAGCCTTACCGGAGTGGTCGCGATCGCAGCTGGAGGCCGGCTCGTTGTGGTTGACCCTGTCCTTTGTAGAGAATTTCATGCCGGTTTGGGTTGCCATGGCGTCGGGCAGGTCTCCAGACAAGTGAGTGAGGTGGAGGGTGTAGTGAGCAGAAGGGCCTTCCAGGGTGATCTGGTACTCCATAGTGCGCCTCTCTTCCTTCCAGTCCTCCAGCTCCACACGCAATATGGACGCCCCCTGACTGGCAAGGGCCTGGATCTTCCGGAGGCCTAGCCAGAAATCTCCTGCAAAACACACTAGCTGTTACTAAAGCCTTCATATATCTTTCACTGATCCAGAGAATCCAGGAGCACTCTATTCTCCTCTAACGCCCAGGAAAGTTAAATGGTTTGATTATTGCGTGTGGAAGTCCCTTTTTAAGTGAATGCCTTAGAGATGCCGTATGGAATCCAGCGCTGAGAGTAACAGCTTGTGTTTGTCCAGCCTCGGGCTCGCAGGGCTAACGTAATGAGGCACCAGAGAAATAAACTGACACTGAACAATTCATAGCCCAAGGATCTATGGCCTGGTTGGAAGGCTGTTGGACTGGATGGGCTGCAGTCCAGGTCTGACTAAAGTTAATGCTTCCAGGGCTCTGTATAGCCAGACAATGGAGGAAGTCAATCCATCAACGGAAACCTGATATACTGCAATTACTGCTTCCTGCTGGCGTTTCCTACTGGAAGTACTTAAGAATGCTGTTCTGGCTTTTTCTTTTCTTTATGTGAACGTCCAGAGATCTCCGCTCACTGGAAACAGGAGGTTATAAAGGAGGCAGCTGTAAGCTTGTCCTTTTTCCTCTTATCTCTGCACTTTGAAGTCTGTACTTTCTTTTTTGCGATCAGAGCTGTATTTTCTTTACACGCCGTTAAATCAAACTGAAGCTGAGCAGCTGTACTCACTTTCCAAACTGCCAAAGCCGTTCTCATATCTCTCCCATGTCTGATCAAAGTCCACCACCCCTCCGTCTCTGTGCTGGACGACAGTCGATCCTCCATCTTAACATGCACAGGAAGCAGAAATACATGAACTTTGGGGAGACCCAGTGTCGTGGTGCAAAAGGCGGGTCACAATGACCTGAAGGAAACACAAGGGTTCTGGAAGGAGGAACAGGAGTTTAACAAGTTCCTGTCTGATAACCCGACGTAGCACTTCCTTTTGTGTACGATTATTCATACAGTAGATTAGATAACACCGTCATTTCAAATAATATTCTTCTGATAAAATATGTTGGCTGTCTGGGGCGAGACTGTCCTTCTCTCGTTCCAGGGATCCTGCTAATATTCTCAGTTCAGTTTTGTCATGAAAGTCTATCAAACTCAAATATGTCTTTGTTTACTGTAATTGTACAACACAGCTGGGAACGTTTATAACGATACTCTCGCAGGAAGCGTTGGGGAGTTACCTGAGTTCATTTCACAGTACACGTTGAACGGTTCCGACTGGTTTGGTTTGACGGGATACACCCCGCTGTTCCTCTGCCCTCGGTCAAACAGCTCGCTACAGTCCACGGGCAGCTCTGAAACAGTGGAGGAACGTTTTAGGAGATGTGCCAATCACAATGAAGTCAGCTGATGTTTTCTTGTCGTCTGTCTGGCTGCACACTGACAGAACTTCTAAAGACTGTCCTCACCACTCGTGTCTAGGCCAGTTGAGTTCCCCGTCAGATAATCGAACGAGGACAGCATGTCTTGGTCAGACGTTTTCTCTACCGTCTCTTGGAAATCTGTGTCGCTAAACTGGAAAGGACAACATGTCTGTTACAGGGGAGAGTCATCTCCAGCTTCATGTCAAGTCAGCTAGATGAGTCATTTCAACGTCTACAGCACTGTGCACAAGTCTTAGGCACCCAACAGCTTTTACAAGCAATTTTCCGATATTTAACTCGTCTTTTCATTTGATAAATTGCAATGTTGCTTTGCTTTGTAAAATGTGTTCCTAAGACCTTTCTACGGTACTGTACAGTAGTTCAAAACTGAAAAGAACCAGAGTCTTGGATTAGCCTGGGTGAGATCCGAGACCTACTTTTTCCTCCAGAGTCTTGATCTTGCTCTTCTGGTGGTTGAGCTGGTCGTGTTGCTCTCCGACTGCCCTCAGCAGGTCCGAGATCGTCCTCTCCTGAGCCTCTATCACCTCCTGGAACACACCGAGGAATCGCACCTTCTCACCGACTATACAACAAGTCACCTCGACAGATTTATTTGTGAAAAAACATGCACATTCTTTGTGTATCAGTGCCTGGGTGAGTGTGTTTATTTTGGGCTGTGGAAAAGGGTACGTGGGAGATAAGTTTGCGTGAAGACTCACCTTGAGCGAGGCAACCTCGTTGAGCTGCTCCGCGGGAATCATGCTCTGCGACAGTCCCTTCAGCTTCTCCTCCAGGCCTCCCACCTTGTTCTGCAGCTGGCTCCTGTCCTGCAGGATGCTGTTCATCTTCTGGTTGATTTCCAGCGACAGGTTCTTGATCTCCTCGTTGTTGGCTTTGAGGAAGGACGTGGTCTTCTTCAGCTCCTCTTCCTCCTCCTTGATCTCCGAGGTGACCACAGAAAGCTGATAGAAGGACCGGTCGAAGATGTTGAGCTTCTGGAAGATGTCGTTGATCTGAGCCTTGGTCTTATGCACAAACTCCCTGAGGCTCTGACCCAGCTGGAGAAGCCCGTTGGCCAGCAGTCGGACGTCGTCCAGCATGGCGAAGCGGGATTTGGCTTCTGTGGGGGGGGGTGTCAGGTCCTGGGAGGGTAGCGTGGGACTCTCCACCCCAGGAGACTTCACACCAGGAGCAGCCGTGACCACACTCACCAGCAACAACAGGCACACAAGCTTCATGGTAAAATGTACCTCAGGAACGTTCGACAGGGAGAAGTCGTCTCTCTCTCTCTTTCACTCTTCTGGCTCTGTTGTCTCACTCGTCCTGTGCAACTCTCCCTCTCTCTCTCCTTCTCTCTCTCTCCTTGGCTATCCCTCGGTTGGAAAGATGTGAGTGCAGCGGGCAGGGCAGAGTTATATAGCCCGGGCCGACTAAGGGAGGGGGGATTAGTTGATCATTAAACACTGTTATGCTTGAGCTTGTGCCCCAGAGGAGCCCCCCTCCAGAACAAACAAATCACACCAGTGAGCGAATCGCAAACACACCCCCTCCGCCCCCTCTCCCTGCAAACACCCTCGCTCCTATCTGCAGTGCCCCGATCTAGCTGATCAGCAGAAACCTCAACAATGACCATCAGAGTTTTGATAGATCATTGGTGCGATCAATCTGCCCTCATAGCCACACGCCCCGCCCTGATTGATATCGCTGTGTGCAGTTGATGTCTCTGAGCTTGATTTAACGTCCTGCTGAATCAGCTTGGCATCACTCGTGCGACTCTCTCGTCTGGGCCCGACCGCTGTTGAACCGTGAACCAGGGAGGCTGTGTTGTCAGTGCCACCGTTAGTTAGCTTTTCAGATGAAATATAATATCCACACTTGGACAGGGTGAAGTCATCATCTTGGCGTTGCTGTTTTTTGGATGTTCAGTCATTCCTAACCGTGTTGATACCGTAACCCTCTCAGGAGGAAAGGTTAGAGAGACCGCTTGCTTGCTTGCATTCTTTATGTTGTTATAGACCATATTTGGAAGGTGACCATAGACCATATTTTTATAGTACATTGTGGACTTTACTGCATCAGCAGTTTTCAGTGCTATAATCTGACACTACTGTGATCAACATTCATTTCTGGGACAATTTCTCCCCCTGGAGCTTAGCCAAGTTTATGTTAATTCCCCGGTAATCCACATCAAGCATTTGTTCATCCCAGCATGTTTGTAATGTTGTTCCGTGTCGTTCAACACGTCTTCACATAGCATGCAGAACCTCTGTGTTACCAGAACGGTTAACTCCAGTTCATAGCAGTACAGATATGATGGTTGTTTGCACACGTCAAACAGCAAAGAGGCCTTTCGTTTCAGGCTTTCATTTCAGCTAAAAGCTGACCGCCCAGTTCCACGGCCTGCTTGTGTGTCCTGTGTGTCCCCCTGGATCACGCAGTGCAGATGTGGGGCCTGTAGGAAACAGATTCCACTTCTTGTCCTTCTCCGGAGGTCCCTTGACTTCCAAATCCCTTTCTTTCCATTTCTGTTGTGGATCAGAGTTAAGGTTTCTGTTTATTTATTTGATTCCCCAGCTGCAAGACACACATTGTCTAGCTAACTAGAGAGCTGTTACATAATTACCCCAGACAAGCTACTTTCAAAACAGGCTCTTTGTTGGCTGCCGTTGAAATTGAAGCATTGATGTTCTCTCATATAACCTGCATCCGTAAATTCAACGTGTACTTTCATAATTATTAATAATAATAAATCATTCAACGGTATACACTCTCATATACGTTATATCCTTGTAGAACCCTTATTTGTTACTAGCTACCTCATCATGCCATCTCCCTCTTCCAGAGCCCAGTGAGGCTGCCCCCCTGGCCCCCTGCCCCCCTGCCCCCTGCCCCCTGGCCTTGTGTGAGGGTCCGGGCCTTAATCTCTGATTGTAGACTCGGTAAACAATGACCTCGTCCCTTTGTGTACCCACAGACCTAACACACAGTGAGGGGGGGGGGGGGGAGGTTAGAGGTGAGGACAGGGGAGGTGGTGGAGGATAGAGGTGAGGACAGGAGAGGTGGTGGAGGATAGAGGTGAGGACGGGGGAGGTGGTGGAGGATAGAGGTGAGGACGGGGGAGGTGGTGGAGGATAGAGGTGAGGACGGGGGAGGTGGTGGAGGTTAGAGGTGAGGACGGGGGAGGTGGTGGAGGATAGAGGTGAGGACGGGGGAGGTGGTGGAGGATAGAGGTGAGGACGGGGGAGGTGGTGGAGGATAGAGGTGAGGACGGGGGAGGTGGTGGAGGATAGAGGTGAGGACGGGGGAGGTGGTGGAGGATAGAGGTGAGGACAGGAGAGGTGGTGGAGGATAGAGGTGAGGACAGGGGAGGTGGTGGAGGATAGAGGTGAGGACGGGGGAGGTGGTGGAGGATAGAGGTGAGGACGGGGGAGGTGGTGGAGGATAGAGGTGAGGACGGGGGAGGTGGTGGAGGGTTTGGAAATGAGAGCTGGGCTGGATTCATCTCATGCGGCCGAGGCCACCAGTTAGAAAGTCTTTTTTTTGCTAGAAGGAAGTTATTGGAATACGTTTGTTAAACAACGCCACGAAACAGCTTTAGTTGCTCATGAGAACACATCATTAACCCACTGCTTGGGAAAACATGATAGTGACATAAGGAATTGTGGTGTAGGGGGGGATCGGCTGCGGAGAGACAAGCAGGATTCCCACACTGTCAGTAGGGTCCCATCTGTGGTCCCTGGGGGGCCTCCGCCCCCTGCTGAGAGCCTACGTCAGTGCGGTCTGTCAGTCGACCCCCGGCTTCGCTGGGCTTCCTGCCTCTCGCCCTACAGGCCCCCCCATCAGGCCCCCCCAGCAGGCCCCCCCAGCAGGCCCCCCTGCAGGCCCCCCCAGCAGGCCCCCCTGCAGGCCCCCCCGCAGGCCCCCCCGCTCCCAGACCACACAGCTAGCCAGAGTTTACATCTACCCACATCGGTCACATAAGTCAATGGTTTAAAAATAAATATATATATATATATATTATATATATATACTATGCCATTCATTCCATCAACTTGCCTAACCTAACAAAGTACCAAACACTAGACGTTTCCCCTCTTCTGTATCTGTGACCTTTCCATTTGAATTTAAATTACAGCGTTACCAGCCAATCAGACTGCTTGAAAGTAAACTAGCAGTTTGAAGTTGTGAATACCTATTGGCTAACCCTAACCCTAATACCTATTGGCTAACCCTAACCCTAATACCTATTGGCTAACCCTAACCTTAATACCTATTGGCTAACCATAATACCTATTGGCTAACCCTAACCCTAATACCTATTGGCTAACCCTAACCTTAATACCTATTGGCTAACCCTAACCTTAATACCTATTGGCTAACCCTAACCTTAATACCTATTGGCTAACCCTAACCCTAATACCTATTGGCTAACCCTAACCCTAATACCTATTGGCTAACCCTAACCCTAATACCTATTGGCTAACCCTAACCTTAATACCTATTGGCTAACCCTAACCTTAATACCTATTGGCTAACCCTAACCCTAATACCTATTGGCTAACCCTAACCCTAATACCTATTGGCTAACCCTAACCTTAATACCTATTGGCTAACCCTAACCCTAATACCTATTGGCTAACCCTAACCCTAATACCTATTGGCTAACCCTAACCCTAATACCTATTGGCTAACCCTAACCCTAATACCTATTGGCTAACCCTAACCTTTATACCTATTGGCTAACCCTAACCTTAATACCTATTGGCTAACCCTAACCCTAATACCTATTGGCTAACCCTAACCCTAATACCTATTGGCTAACCCTAACCCTAATACCTATTGGCTAACCCTAACCCTAATACCTATTGGCTAACCCTAACCCTAATACCTATTGGCTAACCCTAACCTTAATACCTATTGGCTAACCCTAACCTTAATACCTATTGGCTAACCCTAACCCTAATACCTATTGGCTAACCCTAACCCTAATACCTATTGGCTAACCCTAACCTTAATACCTATTGGCTAACCCTAACCCTAATACCTATTGGCTAACCCTAACCCTAATACCTATTGGCTAACCCTAACCCTAATACCTATTGGCTAACCCTAACCCTAATACCTATTGGCTAACCCTAACCTTTATACCTATTGGCTAACCCTAACCTTAATACCTATTGGCTAACCCTAACCCTAATACCTATTGGCTAACCCTAACCCTAATACCTATTGGCTAACCCTAACCCTAATACCTATTGGCTAACCCTAACCCTAATACCTATTGGCTAACCCTAACCCTAATACCTATTGGCTAACCCTAACCCTAATACCTATTGGCTAACCCTAACCTTAATACCTATTGGCTAACCCTAACCCTAATACCTATTGGCACTGAGAAGGACGCCCCTCACAGGCACTGCTCCAGGTGACCGTGGGGTCAGAGTGGTACAGTGCAGCGCTGTCAGAGCAGGAGAGCTGCTCTGGACGAATCAGGTCAGGCAGAGTTCACGTGGGCGTGGGGTGACTGACAGGATGAACCGCTCCTCTCTACCAATCACTGGCCACGATACCTGCCACATTACTGTGCTTGGTATGAGTGGCTGCCAAAGGAAGCTGTAGAAGTGTGTGATACCCTTCCTTTTTTGAAATGTTATTAATATGTATGTATGTATAAATATGTATATATATGTGTTTTCCAGGAACCTGTTGTACGTGAACCCTCAGAGTTTGAACTTTGCCAACCGTCAAGGCTCCGCCCGAAATATCACGGTGAAAGTCCAGTTCATGAATGGAGAAGACCCCAGTAACGCACTGCCGGTATGCTACACACACACACACACAGGACATCAAACTGGGCATTCTGATTTCCTAAACCACTGACGCCAGTTCTCCTGTTGGTTGAGCCTTCATCTTCATCGTTATAATCAGCATCACATGATGGTCCCCTGCCCCCCTGCCCCCCTGCCCCCTTGCCTCCCTGCCCCCTTGCCCCCCTGCCTCCCTGCCCCCCTGCCCCCCTGCCTCCCTGCCCCCCTGCCCCCTTGCCTCCCTGCCCCCTTGCCCCCCTGCCTCCCTGCCCCCCTGCCCCCCTGCCTCCCTGCCCCCCTGCCCCCTTGCCTCCCTGCCCCCTTGCCCCCTTGCCCCCCTGCCTCCCTGCCCCCCTGCCCCCCTGCCTCCCTGCCTCCCTTCCCAGGTGATATTTGGCAAGTCCAGCTGTGCAGACTACACCAAGGAGGCCTACACTTCTGTGGTGTACCACAACAGGTGAGCCACACACACACACAGCCTAACCACCACAGCAGGTGAGCCACACACACACACACACAGCCTAACCACCACAGCAGGTGAGCCACACACACACACACACAGCCTAACCCTTATCACCACAGCAGGTTAGATCCCAGCAGCACTCTGGTTCTGGACAAGTTGGAGGGACAATGTGTGAGCTCTCTGGGTCACCCCTCGGTGTCCTTGCCCCCCCCCCCCCCCCCCCCTCCACCGTGCTGAGGACTTGGGGTATTTTATCGTCACATTAGTGCGACTTTATGAGGGGTGGGGGGGTCGTTTATCAGCCAAGGTTAGAGTTAATCAACCTGTGAGGGGCCGGGGGGCCGGTGGCCAGGGGGCCGGTGGCCAGGGGGCCGGGTGAGAGGGGGCGCCCGTCCATCACCAGAGGACTGGCTCATTCAGGCTCTACTCACTGTCCGCCTCTCGGGTTTGCAAAACCCTCAAATGTGTTTCTTTGTCTCAACCTCAAGTGAAGATCTCTAGAATGAAAAGATTAAAGCTTTTTTGATATGTATAAAGAAAAGCTGTCCAAGGTTTTAAAGGCCCACACCCTCAGCCAATGAGGAGTCATCATCCCTTGAAGGGAAAACTGTTGTACAAAGACTTTTACTGAAATAACTCCTTTGTACCAAGGATGTTCCTCCCTAATCTCTGAACAAACAAAGGCCTAATCAGTTACTTCCCTTGGGAAAATAGCTTCTTCCCTCCCCTCTCCAGGGTCTGTGATCCCATCCTAATCCCTCTGAAAGCGCAAAGCCTCTTTCATCTCCTCCGTCTTTCCCAGATCCCCCGATTTCCACGACGAGATCAAGATCAAGCTGCCGGCCTCGCTGAGCGACCACCACCATATCCTGTTCACCTTCTACCATGTCAGCTGTCAGCAGAAGCAGAACACACCCCTGGAGACCCCAGTGGGCTACACGGTAACACACACACACACACACACACACACACACACACACACACACACAGACTGACCCTCCTCCTCTCACATCCTGTCACACACAGCCCCCTAACTCCTCCTCCTCCCTCTCCCCTGCAGTGGATCCCCATGCTGCAGAACGGTCGCCTGCGTACCGGACACTTCTGCCTGCCTGTGTCCCTGGAGAAACCTCCCCAGTCCTACTCTGTGCTCTCTCCAGACGTAAGTGCCCACATCCCATCTGATGTGTACGGCCCTTCTTTACCAGCAGTGTCCCAGAGGGCATCAGGCCCCCCATGCAGACAGAGGAACACATCGTTCCGTCCGTCCATCTGCCCTTGACGTTCTCTTCTGTCCACCTAACCACAGCTGTGACGCTGGTTCCTCTCCAGGTTCCTCTCCCCGGGATGAAGTGGGTGGACAACCACCGGGGGGTGTTCAACGTGGACGTGGTCACCGTGTCGACCGTGCACACTCAGGTAGGACAAACATCCCATAAACACACCCCGTCTGTCAGACGTGGCGGGGCTGAGGGAGGGAGGGAGGTTATTTAGTGAGGCCCCCTCCATCTCTGGGCTGCCCTCTCTCCCCTTTCTCCCTTTCTCCCCTTTCTCCCGGAGGTAATTGGGCCATAAATCACGGGGGAGGGGGGGGGCTCTCTGCTCCCTCCAGCTCCAGCTTGTCTCTCCTCCTCCTCCTCCTCCTCCCCCTGGGTCGTCTCAGCACTGGAGCTCACCACGCTGCCTGTCTCTCTGGCTTGGTTGCTTTCATTCTCTCACGCTCTCTTTCCTCATTCTCTCTCTGTCTTTGTCTCTCAACCTCTCTCTCTCTCTCATATCCCCTCTCTCCCCCCTGACCAGGACCAGTACCTGGACAGGTTCTTTGCTCTGGTCCACGCCCTGGATGAACACATGTTCCCTGTGCGCATCGGCGACATGCGCATCATGGAGAACAACCTGGAGGCGGAGCTGAAGTCCAGCATCTCGGCGCTCAGCTCCGCCCAGCTGGAGCCGACGGTTCGCTTCCTCCACCTGCTGCTCGACATGCTGGTGGTGCTGGTGGTGCGGCCTCCCCTCATCGCAGGACAGATAGGTACGCTCCGCCTTCTGGCCCCGCCTTCTCAGGATCTCACCGCACGGGCCTGGGAGAAGACACCTTGTTAACCTGTGTTGTGTG
This sequence comes from Hypomesus transpacificus, assembly GCF_021917145.1. Lineage (NCBI taxonomy): Eukaryota > Metazoa > Chordata > Actinopteri > Osmeriformes > Osmeridae > Hypomesus > Hypomesus transpacificus. The sequence continues at coordinate 177,696 of NW_025813768.1, forward strand.
TGTGTGTGCGTGTGTTCAGTGAACCTGGGCCAGGCATCGTTTGAGGTCATGGCCTCCATCGTGAACCGTCTCCACAAGTACCTGGACACGAGCCAGGACCTGCACGGCCGGAACAGCCTCCTGTCCTCCTACATCTACTACGTGTTCCGCCTGCCCAGCACCGACCCCAACGCCCCCTCCCCCGGTACCCCCCCCCCTCCTCTGCACCTCCTGCCTGCCTCCTCTCTGTCTCCCTCAGGAACACTGCATGTCTAGGGGTTACCGTGGCGTTTCCATAGCAGTTTAAAATACACACACACCAGTTTTGAACCATGCTGGACTGATTCTGTTTGACGTGTTGTAGTTGTGAGTGAGTGAGTGAGTGAGTCAAGTCCACGCTGAGTAGAGCTTGTTGTTGTGTCCCGTCTCTCTGCTGACGGGCCGTACCATGTGGTCTCAGGGCCGGGGGGTCTGGGAGGGTCGGTCCACTACGCCACCATGGCCCGCTCCGCTGTGCGGCCCGCCAGCCTTAACCTCAACCGCTCCCGGAGCCTTAGCAACAGTAACCCTGACATCTCAGGAACGCCCACGTCCCCCGACGACGAGGTCCGCGCCATCATCGGGAGTAAGGTAAGCTTCTGCCCGCCCGCCCACACACACACCATACACACTGTACACACACACACCGTACACACACACACACACACACATGCACAGAGGTCCGTTGTGTGACCTGAACAGTTTCAACACAGTTAAAACTCAGCATTGATCTGGATGCAATGCTTTGTCATAACTATACTGTTGATGTAGTCTTATGTATGCAACCACCCGTAAACCTTTCAGGCAATAGACAAACATGAACAGGAACATCTTATCTCCTGACCCTTGACACTAGCACACACACACACACACTCACACATACACTCACACTCACAAGTAAAACCGTAGCTGTCCTTGAGTAGTGCCTAGTTTATGTTTTGTGATGTTTTGTAGTTAAGAGCAGAGTTAAGTTAGTTAAGTTGACTTATAGGAGGCTATAAAGGTTTGTCATTTACTGTGGAACAACAATTTCGGTCTTTGAAAAAACTTCAGATCTGACCCCCGAAGTACTTCCTGGTTCGGGCCAGGAAGTGATGTCGTGCCCTCCCCCCTAACTTCCTGAATGCTGCCCCAGTGTGATGAATAGTGCCTGTGCCTCCTCCTAACCAAGCCTTCTCTCGTCCCAGGACACTTGGTGGCCAGCGTAGCGTTGCTCGTGTCTGTCAAGCGAGGATGCCACTGTCCTCCTTAACAAGCTGCTGTTTGCTTCCTGTTGGTGATCTTTAACCTCTGACCTGTCACTGTTTCCTCCCTTGCGCTGCCTTACTCGCATCCCTGCTCCTGCGTGTGTGTCCCCTCCCTCCCCCCCCCCCCGCAGGGCTTAGACCGCTCCAACTCCTGGGTGCACACCATGGGGTGTAAGAGCGCTCCCTGGGGATCAGGGTGTGGATCTGCTCCAGACACCATGCAGGTGGTTCAACCTCCACCCCTCTAACACCTTCTAACCCCCACACCACCACCACCACCACCCTCTCAAATATTGATCACAACCGCCACCACCTCACCCTGACCCCCCACCCTCTCATCCCCCTCTCATCTCCCGAGTCATGCATGATCTCTTCTCTCTGATGACATCACTATGTGGGCGTGGCATGACACTTCTGCATGTAGGCTGTGGTGTGTTGGCGTTAGTGTGTGTGCGTGTGCTTTTGTGTGTGTGTAGGTGCTGGTCTGCTCAGTCGTTGATCTGTGTGTGTGTGTGTGTCTTCACCTAACGTCCTTCCGTCGTTATCGACGTTCAGTTTCTTTTCGAGCTATTTGGCTTGACCCTTGACCTGTTTAGTATGTTGAGAATCTTTGAATGGTAACTAGATGAGAAATATGAACCTGAAGTTTAGTCCAGGCGTGTAGGTTTGAGCACTATGTCACCTGTTTGTGAAATGATTGTAAGCTTGTTTGTGGTTGCATATGTGTGTTGTCTTGTGTCTCAGAAGGTGTGTGTGTCTCAGAAGGTGTGTGTCTCAGAAAGTGTGTGTGTGTGTGTGTGTGTGTGTGCGCTAGCGGGGGAAGGTTCTCCAGACACACCTCCTGGTTGAATAGCTGCTGGGCTCTCCTGCAGCTCACTAACCTGCTGTCACCCTCCATCCATCCATCCCATAGGCCACGGATCGCTGTGGCAACCGCATGTCTTCGCACACCGAGAGCGCCAGTTTCTTGCAAACTTTAACAGGACGGTCCCCCACCAAAAAGGTAGAGAGCCCTAACCCCTAACCACACAGGGGAGGAGCCAGCCGCCCCCTGACCTCTGACCCTTCCCCCCCCCCCCCTCCTCCCCCCACACCTGTCTGTCTATGCTTGATTGGATGTCGTGCTGTCTTGGTCTTGTTGGATGCATTGTGTGTGTGTGTGTATGTTTTCCGCCTCTTGTATTGAATGCTGTTTGGAATGAAGGGGGGTGGGAGGTGTGCCTAACCTTTGCTCAGTGCGGAGAGCCCTCTCTCTCCTCTGTACACAATGACCGTCTCCACCGTCCTGCTGCCCTGGCTGTAGACCAGAGTGAAGCTGTGTAGATGGAGGAGGTGTTAGGTGGCGATTGTAGGCGGAGCCTGAGCGCTGCTGTGTGTGTGTGTGTGTGTGTGTCAGCTGTTCCACGAGGAGCTGGCTCTGCAGTGGGTGGTCAGCAGTGGCAGCGTGCGCGAAGGGGCCCTCCAACAGGCCTGGTTCTTCTTCGAACTCATGGTGAGAAACTACATTTCCCACACCCCGCCGGGCCCGTCGTGGAACAGACAAAGCCTCAGGTTGTAGTTCTCCTCCTCCCCCCTGGCCTAAGCTCCTCCCTCTGTCCACCCTGGCATCCAGGTGAAGAGCATCATCCACCACCTGTACTTCACCGAGCGCCTGGAGTCTCCCAGGAAGAACCGCTTCCCCGAGCGCTTCATGGACGACATCACTGCGCTCGTCAGCACCATCGCCGGGGACATCGTCTCACGCTTCCAGAAGGTAGTACAAGCTCCGCCCACCCAGCCCAGACGGCCTATCGGACTTCAGTATGGACCGCTTTGACCTTGAACCCCTGGCCTGTCTCTCTAATTAGGACCTGGAGCTGGTAGAGAGGCTGAACAACAGCCTGGCCTTCTTCTTGAATGACCTTCTGTCCGTCATGGACCGAGGATTCGTCTTCACGCTCATCAAGGCCTACTGGAAGCAGGTAAGCGTCATCATGACCACCTGATAGCTCTTCAGCTCCTGACCTCACATCCTGATGTAGACCTCTAGGCCCAGGCACACTGCAGAGTCAAGCCGCTCATAAAACCAGTCTTCAAGTCAGGATAAGGCTGAACTCTGCCAGTAGACCAGAGTCTGGGAACAGGTTTAATCAAGAACTGAAGCTGAAAAATATGTTACATCACCGCCTCGGAATGTCCAAAGTCCTTAAGATAGTTTGGGAGATTTGCCGTGTGAAATGTGCTGGTGGAGGCTTCATGGTGAGACAGCTGTTTGAACTGGACCTGAAGTGTGTTTGTGTGGCGGAGGCGCGGGCTAACGAGCGTGTCCCTGGGCAGGTTTCTGCCAAGCTGTACGCGCTGCAGAACCCCACGCTGGAGTCCCTGAGGCTGGACTTCCTCAGGGTGGTCTGCAGCCACGAACACTACGTCACCCTCAACCTCCCCTGCAGCCTCCTCACCCCCCCGGCCTCGCCCTCACCCTCCGTGTCCTCCGCCACCTCGCAGGTGAGACGCACGCACACACACGCACGCACACACAGGCACACATGTACTCTACATTCCGCAGTAGTGGCTTAAGGGCTTGACCATCTTTCTCTCTAATCCTCTCCCCCTCTCTCTCTCCCCCTCTCTCTCTCCCCCTCTCTCTCTCCCCCTCCCTCTCTCCCCCTCTCTCTCCTTCTCCCCCCACCTCTCTCTCCCTCTCCCACTCCCACTCCCACTCCCACTCTCCCACTCTCACTCTCTCCTTCTCCCCCCCCTCCCTCTCCCCTTCACTCTCTCTCTCCCCCTCTCTCTCTCATCCCCCCCTCTCTCTCTCTCTCCCTCTCCTCCCGTGTGTCTACAGAGTTCAGGCTTCTCCACGCATGTCCAGGACCAGAAGATAGCCAACATGTTTGAGCTGTCTGTGCCCTTCAGAGAGCAGCACTATCTGGCTGGGCTGGTCCTAACCGAACTGGCCGTCATTCTGGACCCAGAGGCCGAAGGGTCAGTCCTGCTCTCTCTGGATGCCTGCGTGCGTGTCTGTCTGTGTGTGTGTGTGTTTGTACTATATTTGGAGGTCATCATCGGTTACACTGTCTCTCTATTTCTCCCCCTCTCTCTCCCCCTCCCTCTCCCCCTCCCTCCCTCTGGTGTGTGTGTGTGTGTGTGTGCAGGATGTTTGGCTTGCATAAGAAGGTGGTCAGCGTGGTTCACAACCTCCTGTCCAGCCACGACTCTGACCCCCGCTACGCCGACCCCGAGGTCAAAGCCCGCGTCGCCACTCTCTACCTGCCGCTCATCGGCATCGTCATGGAGACGCTGCCCCAGCTGCACGACTTCACAGGTAAAGTCCAGGTGTGGCCGTGGGGTTATCACTTCTGATGACCCGTAAGGGGTCAGCGACCATGTATACAGGCTGGGTGGTGTGACAGAAGGTCAGGCTCAATCCTGAGGTCATTTCCCCTCTCGTCTCCGCCTCTCTCCAGAGTCACACAGCCAGTGGGGGCGCTCTGGGGGGGCCCAGGGGGGCGCGGGGGGCCCCGGGGGGGAGGAGGCGGAGGGGGAGGGCAACAGCATGATCAGTCAGACGGTTGCCATGGCGATAGCGGGGACCTCCGTCCCCCAGATGTCCAGGCCCAGCAGCTTCATGCTCAACCCACAGGTCAGCTTCCTGTCCTCCACTTCCTGTTCCTGTTCTCTGTCTCTCTGTCTCTCTCCCTCTGTCTCTCTCTCTCTCCCTCTGTCTCTCTTTCTCTCTGTCTGTCTCACTCTCTCTCTGTCTGTCTGTCTCACTCTCTCTCTCTCTCTCTCTCTCTCTCTCTCTCTCTCTGTCTCTCTCCCTCTGTCTCTCTCTCTCTCTGTCTGTCTCACTCTCTCTCTGTCTGTCTGTCTCTCTCACTTGTACCAACCTTTCTTTACCCATACACACACACAAACGTCAATCAATCAGTTAACCCCTGGCCCCGCCCCCAGGCCCCGCGTCCCCACGGCTCCTTCTCTGCAGAGTCGAGCCGCAGCCTGCTGATCTGCCTGCTGTGGGTCCTGAAGAACGCAGACGAGCTGGTGCTGCAGAAGTGGTTCACTGACCTGTCAGTGTCCCAGCTCAACCGTCTGCTGGACATGCTCTATCTGTGTGTGTCCTGCTTCGAGTACAAGGTAACCTGTCTGACCTCCTTCCTCCTCCACCCTCATCCACCCTCATCCAGCCCCATCCAGCCTCATCCACCCTCCTCTCCCTCATCCACCCTCATTCACCCTCCTCTCCCTCCTCCACCCTCCTCTCCCTCATCCACCCTCCTCTCCCTCCTCGACCCTCCTCTCCCTCATTCACCCTCCTCCACCCTCCTCTCCCTCCTCCACCCTCCTCTCCCTCCTCCACCCTCACCCTCCTCACCCTCCTCCACCCTCCTCTCCCTCCTCCACCCTCCTCTCCCTCCTCCACCCTCACCCTCCTCTCCCTCCTCCACCCTCCTCCACCCCCACCCTCCTTTCCCTCCTCCACGCTCACCTCATCCTCACAGTGTGTGATAGTGGGTGAAGCAGTGCAGTAACTCTTGTGTTTTCTGTCCTCATTCACCTCATGGAAAACAAGGCCCATGTTGTGTTCACCATGCAGGGGAAGAAGGCCTTCGAGCGCATGAACAGTCTGACCTTCAAGAAGTCCAAAGACATGAAGGCCAAGCTGGAGGAGGCCATTCTGGGTAGCATCGGGGCGCGCCAGGAGATGGTGCGACGCAGCCGGGGACAGCTGGGTAGGCACATGCACACACACACACATACGCAGCAGACACACACACGTGAGCTGACGTCCCTGCTCCTGCTGCAGAGAGGAGTCCGTCAGGCAGTGCTTTCGGCAGTCAGGAGAACCTGCGCTGGAGGAAGGACATGACCCACTGGCGCCAGAACAGCGAAAGGATGGACAAGTAGGACTACCTCTGTGTGTGTGTGTGTGTGAGAGAGAGTGAGGGAGCCAGTGTGTGTGTGTGTGTGTGTGTGTGTGTGAGAGAGAGTGAGGGAGCCAGTGTGCGTGTGTGTGTGTGTGTGTGAGAGAGTGAGGGAGCCAGTGTGCGTGTGTGAGAGAGTGAGGGAGCCAGTGTGCGTGTGTGTGTGTGTGTGTGTGTGAGAGAGTGAGGGAGCCAGTGTGCGTGTGTGTGAGTGAGTGCGTGTTGGCCAGTAGCAGTATAATACCCAGCATCACGTACAAGGCATTGGTTGTCACTCCCGTGGTCCCAGTGAAGGCTCTATATCCAGGTGTGTCTGTCTGTCCGAGTCCCACCCCATCCTCAGTCAGGGTCAGGGGTCGTTACTGGGGACACACTGCTCTCCTGGCCTGCTCATGTCACCTGTTCATGTGTCCTTCCTCCTGTGTCTCCTGTCACCTGTAGGACCCACAGATCAGTCAGGTATCGTATCATGGATGTTCCTGTATCCCCCCCCCGCTCCTGGGAACATGTGCTGCTGCTTTCTCTCTCTCTCTCTACCTCTCTCTGTCTCTCTCTCTGTCTCTCTCTTTCTCTCTCTATCCCTCCCTTTCCCTCTCTGTATTTCTCTCTCTCCTTTCTCTCTCCCTCTCTTCCTGCCTCTCTGTCTGTTTAGTTATTGCTCTCTCTGTCTCTTTATCTCTCTCTCTCTCGTCCCCCCTCTACGCTTCACTTCCTGAGTTACAGACCCCGCCCCTTGACCCCCTGACCCCGCCCCCTGACCTCCTGTGCTGGTGCTTGGGTGGTGTTTCTGGTGCAGTGTGACTGCGGTGCTTCTTAACCAGTGTGTGTCTGCTGTTTGGGGACTGTGGCGGGTAGCTGGGGTACGGGATGGGCTGGATTGTCCGGGTGTCGAAGTCAAAACTAAAGTCGGAAGATGCCATTGTCATAAGGTTTATTCTGTAACTTTCCCATTGTAGACATTGTGTTAATACAGCCCATAGTAAAGTCAATCTATACTCTGAAAGAAAGTGGTCAAATTGTACCTCCATATGCCTCCTACATTCTAAAAGAGTCGTCCACCTCAAGCCCTTCTCCTCCCTCTAACCCTGCCTTACCTGCTCTCCCCCCCCCCCCCCTCCTCCCCCCCCCCTCCTCCCCCCCTCCCCCAGTTGAGGGAAGCACTGTGGATGTTCAGCAGGGTGGGATCTCGCTGTGAACATGCGTGTGGTGTGTAGTGAACATGCGTGTGGCGTGTAGTGAACATGTGTGTGTCATGTTGTGAACATGCGTGTGGCGTGTTGTGAACATGTGTGTGTCATGTTGTGAACATGCGTGTGGCGTGTTGTGAACATGTGTGTGGCGTGTTGTGAACATGTGTGTGGCGTGTTGTGAACATGTGTGTGGCATGTTGTGAACATGCGTGTGGCATGTGCTGAGCAGGTTTAGAGACAGCATCCTGCTCCGCCACAACGGGAGAACCTCGGATTCTTTAGGCCTTAGATGTGTAAACTCACTATCTCCATAACCTTCTGACCCCTTAGGTGTGTAAACTCACTATCTCCATAACCTTCTGACCCTTAGGTGTGTAAACTCACTATCTCCATAACCTTCTGACCCCTTAGGTGTGTAAACTCACTATCTCCATAACCTTCTGACCCTTAGGTGTGTAAACTCACTATCTCCATAACCTTCTGACCCCTTAGGTGTGTGAACTCACTATCTCCATAACCTTCTGACCCCTTAGGTGTGTAAACTCACTATCTCCATAACCTTCTGACCCCTTAGGTGTGTAAACTCACTATCTCCATAACCTTCTGACCCTTAGGTGTGTAAACTCACTATCTCCATAACCTTCTGACCCCTTAGGTGTGTAAACTCACTATCTCCATAACCTTCTGACCCTTAGGTGTGTAAACTCACTATCTCCATAACCTTCTGACCCCTTAGGTGTGTGAACTCACTATCTCCATAACCTTCTGACCCCTTAGGTGTGTGAACTCACTATCTCCATAACCTTCTGACCCCGTGACCCCTCCCCCACCTACCTGTCATAGCTGCACCTGTGAGAGTCTCCCTCTGTGTGTAGTGGCTTGAATGGGACTAAGGTTAGGGTTAGGGTTAGCCGGAGAAACTGGGAGGGGGGGCTCATTAGGAAGAGCTGGCCGGCAGCCATTTTGTGTGACCTCCTGACCCCCGGCTACTTCCTGTTTCCTGTGACAGGACGAGGGCAGAGCTGGAACATGAGGCACTCATCGACGGTAACTTGGCAACCGAGGCCAACCTGATCATCCTTGATACTTTGGAGATAATTGTACAGGTAGACACACACACACACATATATATATACACACACTCTTGCACTCTCACCCACTCGCCCACCCTCTCTGATACTTGGTGTGTATGTGTGTGTGTGCGCAGACGGTGTCGGTGACTGAGTCGAAGGAGAGCGTGCTGGGAGGAGTGCTGAAGGTGCTGCTCCACAGCATGGCCTGTAACCAGAGCGCCCTCTATCTGCAGCACTGCTTCGCTACACAGAGAGCCCTGGTGTCTAAGGTGAGCAAACATCTCGTTCAGCCAGACACAATCTGCTCACCACCCCCTGCCTCTGTCAGACAGATTTTCACCACCCCCTGCCTCTGTCAGAGACAGCTGATCATCACCCCCTGCCTCTGTCAGAGAGAGAGCTGATCATCACCCCCTGCCTCTGTCAGAGAGAGAGCTGATCATCACCCCCTGCCTCTGTCAGAGAGAGAGCTGATCATCACCCCCTGCCTCTGTCAGAGAGAGAGCTGATCATCACCCCCTGCCTCTGTCAGAGAGAGCTGATCATCACCCCCTGCCTCTGTCAGAGAGAGCTGATCATCACCCCCTGCCTCTGTCAGAGAGAGAGCTGATCATCACCCCCTGCCTCTGTCAGAGAGAGAGCTGATCATCACCCCCTGCCTCTGTCAGAGAGAGAGCTGATCATCACCCCCTGCCTCTGTCAGAGAGAGAGCTGATCATCACCCCCTGCCTCTGTCAGAGAGAGCTGATCATCACCCCCTGCCTCTGTCAGAGAGAGAGCTGATCATCACCCCCTGCCTCTGTCAGAGAGAGAGCTGATCATCACCCCCTGCCTCTGTCAGAGAGAGAGCTGATCATCACCCCCTGCCTCTGTCAGAGAGAGAGCTGATCATCACCCCCTGCCTCTGTCAGAGAGAGAGCTGATCGTCACCCTCTGCCTCTGTCAGAGAGAGCTGATCATCACCCCCTGCCTCTGTCAGAGAGAGCTGATCATCACCCCCTGCCTCTGTCAGAGAGAGAGCTGATCATCACCCCCTACCTCTGTCAGAGAGACAGCTGATCGTCACCCCCTACCTCTGTCAGAGAGAGAGCTGATCATCACCCCCTACCTCTGTCAGAGAGAGCTGATCATCACCCCCTGCCTCTGTCAGAGAGAGCTGATCATCACCCCCTGCCTCTGTCAGAGAGAGAGCTGATCATCACCCCCTACCTCTGTCAGAGAGACAGCTGATCGTCACCCCCTACCTCTGTCAGAGAGAGAGAGGATGGCTAGGGAAGAGCTTGTTGAAGCTGAATCAATTGTAGAAAAATAAATACAAAAGGAAATGTTGTGATTGGGGAATATTACGGGTGAAGGTCTAATAGTTTTGAACTAAAAAGGGAGAGGAAGAAAATGCTGCTGACACGGGAGTGAAGGTGTACATATTTGTGTGTGTTTATGTGTGTGTGTGTGTGTGTGTGTGTAGTTCCCCGAGCTGTTGTTTGAGGAGGAGACGGAGCAGTGTGCTGACCTGTGTCTGCGCCTGTTGAGAAACTGCAGCAGCAGCATCGGCTCCATCCGCTCGCACGCTGCCGCCTCGCTCTACCTGCTCATGAGGCAGAACTTCGAGATCGGCAATGTGAGTCGGACCCCGGCCCCGAACACACACGCCTAGGATGTTTGTTTTTGTACCACAGTTATAATTGTATTTATTTTTTTAAAGCCTGTTCTCAACAAACCGGTTGGTGAGATTAGTAATCAGATCTGCTTCCCTCGTGTTCTGAATGTGTGTTCTGCTCCCTCAGAACTTTGCCCGGGTGAAGATGCAGGTGACCATGTCTCTGTCCTCACTGGTGGGGACGTCTCAGAACTTCAACGAAGAATTTCTCCGTCGTTCCTTGAAGACCATCCTGACCTACGCGGAGGAAGACCTGGAGCTCAGAGAAACTACCTTCCCAGACCAGGTACATGCACCTCCCAGACCAGGTACATGCACCTGAAAAAATTGTTTTGAAGAAAAAACGAAAAATATTTTTGCGTTACTTGATGATGACTATCATTGTACGCTGATCTGCTTAAATCTACTCTGTTTTAGGCTTCTCTGTTCTCAAATCAAATCCAATTTATACTCTAATTACTGATAAATAAAATGTAGTATCACCACATTTTAGTATTTCAAATTTGTTGTGAGTGTCGTGTTTCCTCATTGTGCTAAGCATACGGTGTGTGTGTGTGTGTGGCAGGTACAAGACCTGGTCTTCAACCTCCACATGATCCTGTCAGACACGGTGAAGATGAAGGAACACCAGGAAGATCCTGAGATGCTGATAGACCTGATGTACAGGTGAGGACACACACCACACACACCCTTATCATCGACATCGTCACGGTTACCCCCCGTCACCGTCCCTGTGGTGGTGTCCAGGATCGCCAAGGGTTACCAGACGTCCCCGGACCTGCGTCTGACCTGGCTGCAGAACATGGCGGGGAAGCACACGGAGAGGACCAATCACGCGGAGGCAGCCCAGTGCCTGGTGCACAGCGCCGCCCTGGTGGCTGAGTACCTCAGCATGCTGGAGGATCGCAAGTACCTGCCTGTGGGCTGTGTTACCTTCCAGGTGAGGGGGGGGGGGTGTACCTGCCTGTGTGCTGTGTTACCTTCCAGGTGAGGGGGGGGGGGGGTGTACCTGCCTGTGTGCTGTGTTACCTTCCAGGTGAGCGGGGGGGGGGGGTGTACCTGCCTGTGTGCTGTGTTACCTTCCAGGTGAGGGGGGGGGGGGGTGTACCTGCCTGTGGGCTGTGTTACCTTCCAGGGGGGGGGGGGGGGGGGGGGGATTGGCTGTGAATTATGATTGGCTGTTGAGTGTTTATTGCAGTCCCCCGCAGATATCGGGATTGATGTCATTTTACTGTCAAACCTTTTTGTTTATTGGTTGCTATCGGGATGTGAAGTTTAGTTCAGCAAACATGACTAAAAATACATCTCATCATCATTACCTACCCTGCTTTTAATACTTGAAGTGGAATTGAATCTCTGGGAAGCTGTGTGGCTGAAGGGTTAAATGAAGGAGAAAAAAAAGAGATCAACTTTGCCATGTGCCTTTTCCAAACGAGCCAATAGGTGAATTGAGTTGACATGTACTGTGACAATTTCATCAAATAATTGCTTTGGGTTGCACCCAGGACTGAACACACACTCTGTTTGTGAAGCAAACACTCATGATGAAAGCTAGCAGTGCATTTCTCAATGTTGAGTTAACCAAAGTTTGTGTGTGTGTGTGTTTGTATCTGGTCTGTGTGTTTTCTTGTATCTGTGTGTGTGTGTGTGTGTGTGTATACCAGGACATCTCCTCCAAACGTCCTGGAGGAGTCGGCGGTGTCAGACGACGTGGTTTCCCCCGACGAAGAGGGCATCTGCTCGGGCAAGTACTTCACGGAGGGCTGGCCTGGTGGGTCTCCTGGAGCAGGGAGCGGCCTCTTTCTCCATGGTGAGGAGATAACACACCCCCTCACCTGTACCTCCCACCTGACACACCCCCTCACCTGTACCTCCCCACCTGACACACCCCCTCACCTGTACCTCCCACGTGACACCCCCCCTCACCTGTACCTCCCACCTGACACAACCCCCTCACCTGTACCTCCCACCTGACACACCCCCTCACCTGTACCTAAACAGAGCCCTACATTAGATTATTTCAGTACCTCTCTCTTTCTGTTTCTCTCTACATAACATAAACAAAGTGTACTCCTTCAGTGGTACTTAAACTGACCCCCCCCCCCCCCCCCCCCCCCCCCAGGCTGGCATGTACGAGGCGGTGAACGAGGTGTACAAGGTCCTCATCCCTATCCACGAGGCCAACCGCGACGCCAAGAAGCTGGCCACCATACATGGTAAACTGCAGGAAGCCTTTGGCAAAATCGTGCACCAGGTAAATCTACACGCACCGCTCGTCCACACCCCCTCGTCCACACCCCCTCGTCCACACCCCCTCGTCCACACCCCCTCGTCCACACCCCCTCGTCCACACCCCCTCGTCCACACCCCCTCGTCCACACCCCCTCGTCCACACCCCCTCGTCCACACCCCCCTCACCTAGTCTAGATGTTTTAACAATCAGACACCCTGACGAAAAGGTGTGCGGTGTGTCAATAAACACACACACACGCGCGTGTGCCATACAGGTGTCGTGCATCAAATCAAACCCTTCTCCATATGGATGCACCTTATAGCATCTTCGCTTTTTAGCCTCAAAGACATCCCACCATGCCTCCTGGTACTGAGAACATTCCACTCTGGTTCAGTCCAGCTTGGCATGACTGCTGTTCTGTTTGATTCTGAACTGGGTTGACTTGGAGGGAGGGAGGGTTTCCTGGTGTGTCATAGGCAGCTGACTGTCTCCTGCACCTGAGACCAGAGCATGCATCAGGACTGCTGTGGTGACGTGTGTGACAGATGGACAGAGCCAATGGAGGACGTGTGTGTGTGTGCATGTGTGTGTGTGTGTGTGTGTGTGTGTGTGTGTGTGTGTGTGTGTGAGCATGAACATCATCGGTGAGGTTGTGTACTTCAGAAGAGGGACTCCCTCTCTGTAAACTGATTGACATGACTGTGTGTGTGTATACGTGTGTGTATACGTGTGTGTGTGTTGACCTCTCCTGTGTTCTCTTTGTCACACAGAGCACCGGCTGGGAGGTAGGTCGTTTGTGATTGGCTGCTTGCCGCCTCGTTTATTCGACTCGTCTCCTGTTTTTGATTTGGATTGATTTCTGTTTTCTGACTTCCTGTCGTCTCCACCTGCTGGCATCACGTCGCACTGCTGTCACATGTTACGACTCATCTACTCACCCCCCGCAGACTGAGGCTGTCTGTCCTCCCCCCCCCCCCCCTCATCTTCCTCCCCCTTGCCCCCTCCCTCTCCTCCCTCCTGCCCCCGTCCCTCCCTCCTGCCCCCGCTCCTCCCTCCCCCTCCTCCCTCCCTGCCCCCCTCCTCCCCCCTGCCCCCCTTCCTCTCCTCCCCCCTGCCCCCCTCCCCCTGTCAGTCAGAACACCATCGCTTGTCACCATCGCTTGTACCGTCACGGACGCCACGCCTCCTCATCATCTCTCATCTCATTTTCGTGCCTCGGGGTTCGATTTCAGTACGCCCTCAACAAACAGGGTTAGACGTCCAGTTCCTCTTAACAAACAGGGTTAGACGTGCAGTTCCTCTTAACAAACAGGGTTAGACGTGCAGTTCCTCTTAACAAACAGGGTTAGACGTGCAGTTCCTCTTAACACGCAGGGTTAGACGTACAGTAACTTTTTGGGGAAAAGTCGCACTAAGCACACACACTGAAACAGATCCCCACCCCCTGTATCATCCCCTGTCTGCCATGGACCCTAACTCCACGATGGGACTGCATCCCCCTGTATCAGTCTGCCATGGACCCTAACTCCACGATGGGACTGCATCCCCCTGTATCAGTCTGCCATGGACCCTAACTCCACGATGGGACTGCATCCCCCTGTATCAGTCTGCCATGGACCCTAACTCCACGATGGGACTGCATCCCCCTGTATCAGTCTGCCATGGACCCTAACTCCACGATGGGACTGCATCCCCCTGTATCAGTCTGCCATGGACCCTAACTCCACGATGGGACTGCATCCCCCCAGTCTGTATCAGTCTGCCATGGACCCTAACTCCACGATGGGACTGCATCCCCCTGTATCAGTCTGCCATGGACCCTAACTCCACGATGGGACTGCATCCCCCTGTATCAGTCTGCCATGGACCCTAACTCCACGATGGGACTGCATCCCCCTGTATCAGTGTATCAGTCTGCCATGGACCCTAACTAACTCCACGATGGGACTGCATCCCCCTGTATCAGTCTGCCATGGACCCTAACTCCACGATGGGACGCATGCATCCCCCTGTATCAGTCTGCCATGGACCCTAACTCCACGATGGGATCGCATCCCCCTGTATCAGTCTGCCATGGACCCTAACTCCACGATGGGATCCCCCTGTATCAGTCTGCCATGGACCCTAACTCCACGATGGGACCGCATCCCCCTGTATCAGTCTGCCATCCCCCTGTATCAGTCTGCCATGGACCCTAACTCCACGATGGGACTGCATCCCCCTGTATCAGTCTGCCATGGACCCTAACTAACTCCACGATGGGATGGGACGCATCCCCCTGTATCAGTCTGCCATGGACCCTAACTCCACGATGGGATCCCCCTGTATCAGTCTGCCATGGACCCTAACTCCACGTGGGACTGCATCCCCCTGTATCAGTCTGCCATGGACCCTAACTCCACGATGGGATCGCATCCCCCTGTATCAGTCTGCCATGGACCCTAACTCCACGATGGGACTGCATCCCCCTGTATCAGTCTCCATGGACCCTAACTCCACGATGGGACTGCATCCCCCTGTCAGTCTGCCATGGACCCCTAACTCCACGATGGGACTGCATCCCCCTGTATCAGTCTGCCATGGACCCTAACTCCACGATGGGACCGCATCCCCCTGTATCAGTCTGCCATGGACCCTAACTCCACGATGGGACCGCATCCCCCTGTATCAGTCTGCCATGGACCCTAAACTCCACGATGGGACCCGCATCCCCCTGTATCAGTCTGCCATGGACCCTAACTCCACGATGGGACCGCATCCCCCTGTATCAGTCTGCCATGGACCCTAACTCCACGATGGGACCGCATCCCCCTGTATCAGTCTGCCATGGGGACCCTAACTGCCATCCACGATGGGACCGCATCCCCCTGTATCAGTCTGCCATGGACCCTAACTCCACGATGGGACCCGCATCCCCCTGTATCAGTCTGCCATGGACCCTAACTCCACGATGGGACCGCACCCCCTGCATCCCCCTGTATCAGTCTGCCATGGACCCTAACTCCACGATGGGACCGCATCCCCCTGTATCAGTCTGCCATGGACCCTAACTCCACGATGGGACCGCATCCCCCTGTATCAGTCTGCCATGGACCCTAACTCCACGATGGGACTGCATCCCCCTGTATCAGTCTGCCATGGACCCTAACTCCACGATGGGACTGCATCCCCCTGTATCAGTCTGCCATGGACCCTAACTCCACGATGGGACTGCATCCCCCTGTATCAGTCTGCCATGGACCCTAACTCCACGATGGGACCGCATCCCCCTGTATCAGTCTGCCATGGACCCTAACTCCACGATGGGACTGCATCCCCCTGTATCAGTCTGCCATGGACCCTAACTCCACGATGGGACCGCATCCCCCTGTATCAGTCTGCCATGGACCCTAACTCCACGATGGGACCGCATCCCCCTGTATCAGTCTGCCATGGACCCTAACTCCACGATGGGACCGCATCCCCCTGTATCAGTCTGCCATGGACCCTAACTCCACGATGGGACCGCATCCCCCTGTATCAGTCTGCCATGGACCCTAACTCCACGATGGGACCGCATCCCCCTGTATCAGTCTGCCATGGACCCTAACTCCACGATGGGACCGCATCCCCCTGTATCAGTCTGCCATGGACCCTAACTCCACGATGGGACCGCATCCCCCTGTATCAGTCTGCCATGGACCCTAACTCCACGATGGGACCGCATCCCCCTGTATCAGTCTGCCATGGACCCTAACTCCACGATGGGACCGCATCCCCCTGTATCAGTCTGCCATGGACCCTAACTCCACGATGGGACCCATCCCCCTGCATCCCCCTGTATCAGTCTGCCATGGACCCTAACTCCACGATGGGACCGCATCCCCCTGTATCAGTCTGCCATGGACCCTAACTCCACGATGGGACCGCATCCCCCTGTATCAGTCTGCCATGGACCCTAACTCCACGATGGGACCCGCATCCCCCTGTATCAGTCTGCCATGGACCCTAACTCCACGATGGGACCGCATCCCCCTGTATCAGTCTGCCATGGACCCTAACTCCACGATGGGACTGCATCCCCCTGTATCAGTCTGCCATGGACCCTAACTCCACGATGGGACTGCATCCCCCTGTATCAGTCTGCCATGGACCCTAACTCCACGATGGGACTGCATCCCCCTGTATCAGTCTGCCATGGACCCTAACTCCACGATGGGACTGCATCCCCCTGTATCAGTCTGCCATGGACCCTAACTCCACGATGGGACTGCATCCCCCTGTATCAGTCTGCCATGGACCCTAACTCCACGATGGGACTGCATCCCCCTGTATCAGTCTGCCATGGACCCTAACTCCACGATGGGACTGCATCCCCCTGTATCAGTCTGCCATGGACCCTAACTCCACGATGGGACTGCATCCCCCTGTATCAGTCTGCCATGGACCCTAACTCCACGATGGGACTGCATCCCCCTGTATCAGTCTGCCATGGACCCTAACTCCACGATGGGACTGCATCCCCCTGTATCAGTCTGCCATGGACCCTAACTCCACGATGGGACTGCATCCCCCTGTATCAGTCTGCCATGGACCCTAACTCCACGATGGGACTGCATCCCCCTGTATCAGTCTGCCATGGACCCTAACTCCACGATGGGACTGCATCCCCCTGTATCAGTCTGCCATGGACCCTAACTCCACGATGGGACTGCATCCCCCTGTATCAGTCTGCCATGGACCCTAACTCCACGATGGGACTGCATCCCCCTGTATCAGTCTGCCATGGACCCTAACTCCACGATGGGACTGCATCCCCCTGTATCAGTCTGCCATGGACCCTAACTCCACGATGGGACTGCATCCCCCTGAATCAGTCTGCCATGGACCCTAACTCCACGATGGGACTGCATCCCCCTGTATCAGTCTGCCATGGACCCTAACTCCACGATGGGACTGCATCCCCCTGTATCAGTCTGCCATGGACCCTAACTCCACGATGGGACTGCATCCCCCTGTATCAGTCTGCCATGGACCCTAACTCCACGATGGGACTGCATCCCCCTGTATCAGTCTGCCATGGACCCTAACTCCACGATGGGACTGCATCCCCCTGTATCAGTCTGCCATGGACCCTAACTCCACGATGGGACTGCATCCCCCTGTATCAGTCTGCCATGGACCCTAACTCCACGATGGGACTGCATCCCCCTGTATCAGTCTGCCATGGACCCTAACTCCACGATGGGACTGCATCCCCCTGTATCAGTCTGCCATGGACCCTAACTCCACGATGGGACTGCATCCCCCTGTATCAGTCTGCCATGGACCCTAACTCCACGATGGGACTGCATCCCCCTGTATCAGTCTGCCATGGACCCTAACTCCACGATGGGACTGCATCCCCCTGTATCAGTCTGCCATGGACCCTAACTCCACGATGGGACTGCATCCCCCTGTATCAGTCTGCCATGGACCCTAACTCCACGATGGGACTGCATCCCCCTGTATCAGTCTGCCATGGACCCTAACTCCACGATGGGACTGCATCCCCCTGTATCAGTCTGCCATGGACCCTAACTCCACGATGGGACTGCATCCCCCTGTATCAGTCTGCCATGGACCCTAACTCCACGATGGGACTGCATCCCCCTGTATCAGTCTGCCATGGACCCTAACTCCACGATGGGACTGCATCCACAAACAGCTCCATGGAGGGAGAAAAGTTTATAATAAATCTTTTTTTCTTCCACATTTGTTTTGTGTCCTTCGGTTAGTGACAGTACAAGTTGAGTTCTTCCCTTTTCAGACACGACAGACTAAGTCGAGCCCTGGGTTCTGTATTGCACTCATCCGCACTCTTGTCGTGTTTGTAACAGGTATTAACCTTTGTGTTGCTCATGTTTGCTGCATGACAAGCCTGGGGGGCCCCCGGGAGGGGGGGGTCCCCTGAATGGTGTGATTCTAGGGGATGTACGAACTGTGCCCCTCCCCCCCTCACTATCTCCTTCCCACTTAGACTGCATTTTCTCTCTCTCCCTCTCTCTTCCTCTGTTTCGGCATGTTCGGGATCTGTTTGAGTTTGTCTGCATTTGCAAACAAAAAATGTGCCTGCCCCTGTTTGTTTGTTTATGTTTGTTCGTTATGTTTGTTTGTTTATATTTGTGTTTGCGTCTCTTGGCAATACCCGGTCCTGATGAAAATGTGTTCTTCTTGTTTTTCTCCTGTTTTGATTTCCCTGGTTGCCGACCCTTCCTTTCCACTGTACTTATTGTGTGTTGTGGTAAGTTTCTTATCCCAGGCTGCATTTTGCTTTGAACATTTACTTTGCTGTAAGGAATCAAAAACGACATGTTGTCAGCCAGGGCTAAGCCAAATCATCTCTCACCAGCTCTGCTGGCCTGAGGTGATTCCTGCCTCCTGTCGTGTGTGCGCGTGTGTGTGTGTGTGTGTGTGTGTGTGTGTGTGTGTGTGTGTGTGTGTGTGCGTGTGCGTGCGCGTGTGTGTGCGTGTGCGTGTGTGTGTGTGTGAGAGAGAGAGGAGGTGGTCCTGCCTGGTCAGGCTGGGTCTGCTGAGGGAAACGTCTCGAGGTGTATTGACCTGGTTTGGCTCAGTCATGATCTGTTTTTGTTTTGTATAGCCTCCCCCCTCTCTCTCCCTGTCTATCTCTCTCTCTTCCTCTCCCTCTCTCTCTCTGTCTCTCTCTCCCTGTCTCTCTCTCTCTCTCTCTCTCTCCCTGTCTCTATCTCCCTCTCTCTCTCTCTCTCTCTCTGTCTCTATCTCCCTCTGTCTCCCTCTCTGTCTCCCTCTCTCTGTCCCTATCCATCTCTCTCTCCGTCTCTCTCTCTCTCTACCTCTGTCTTTCTCTCCCTCTCTGTCTCCCTCTCTCTCTGTCTCTCTGTGTCTCTCTCGTTGACATTGAGGCATCCTCCCCTCTCTCCTTGATGCAGTTGTCGTTCTGCACCAGCTCTACCAGCCTGGATAATGTTTACTAGTTTAGCCTAGATTCAAACTGCCACAGCTATATCCTTTCCAGCTGTGGTCACATGGCCAGGGGTCAGGGGTTAGGGTTCAGGTTCACCTCAGTACAGTATCAAGGACTCAACTGGCTGGAGGTTGTTGACACCGGCATCCAACAGGCTGCCCTGCTCTCTGTCTAAATATGACACACACACACGTTCTCATAAGCGCACACACACACACACACACACACACATCCTCTCATAGATCTTCATATGGACACACACACCTGCATTCACAAAAGCAACCTGCTAGGTGCACACACACACACACACACACACGTGCGCCTATCCATCCGTGTCTGTCCCCCCTCACCTGACTGATGCAACGCCCAACACACACCACGGCCGTATGTCCAAACCTTTATCCATGAATCCCCTGGTCTTATCTATGTTTATATTGGCTGGTGGAAGCTGGGCTTGCGCTGCCTGATAGTCGGTCTCTTTCTGGGGCCTCCTCCTGCCCACGCTGACAACCATGACCTGACGTTAAGAAGATTCATTTCTCAATACAGTACTGATTCTGTCGCTTTCTCGTCCTCACATGATGTCCGCGACCCACGACCCCACTCTGTTTCTCCTTCCTCCCCGGCAGATTGGGAAGAGAATGTTTGGTACTTACTTCCGAGTTGGCTTCTACGGCTCCAAGTTTGGAGATTTGGACGAGCAGGAGTTTGTATACAAAGAGCCAGCCATCACCAAGCTGGCTGAGATCTCTCACAGACTGGAGGTAAGAGGGAACGGGACAAACGGGCGGTGTCCCGAGCACGCTAACCCCCCCAGAATGTGTTGGGGTGGTGCTGGAGGAGGTCTGTGGTCTGTGTGAGGGCCTGTCTGTCTGTGTGTCTGTGTGTGTGTGTGTCTGTCTGTGTGTGTGTGTGTGGTTCTAACGGGCTCCGTGGCTGGGTTCAGGGTTTCTACGGCGAGCGCTTTGGGGAGGACCAGGTGGAGGTCATCAAGGACTCTAACCCAGTGGACAAGATCAAACTGGACCCCAACAAGGTCAGCCAGATGCTCAAAACGCTCATTCAAATACACAACAAAACAAGAATCCAGACTTGCTTGGTTTTTGAAGTCATAGTTCCAGCTACTTGTGTGAGCTAGCTGCTGATCTCTCTCCTCTCCTCCAGGCCTTTGTCCAGATCACCTACGTGGAGCCGTACTTCGACACGTTTGAGATGAAGGACCGGATCACCTACTTCGACAAGAACTACAACCTGCGGCGCTTTGTGTACTGCACGCCCTTCACCCTGGACGGCCGCGCACACGGGGACCTGCACGAGCAGTTCAAACGCAAGACCATCCTCACCACCTCCCACGCCTTCCCCTACATCAAGACCCGCATCAACATCATCCACAAGGAGGAGGTGAGATCTGACGGGGGGGTTGACGATGTGTTCTGGGTATTTCCAAGGCTTTATTAGACAGTTGAGATAGACAGGAGAGGGGAGGAGGGGGGGAGAGAGAGAGAGACAGGAGAGGGGAGGAGGAGAGAGAGAGAGAGAGACAGGAGAGGGGAGGAGGGGGGGGAGGAGAGAGAGAGACAGGAGAGGGGAGGAGGGGGGGGAGGAGAGAGAGAGAGACAGGAGAGGGGAGGAGGGGGGGAGGAGAGAGAGAGACAGGAGAGGGGAGGAGGGGGGGAGGGAGAGAGAGAGAGACAGGAGAGGGGAGGAGGGGGGGAGGAGAGAGAGAGAGAGAGAGACAGGAGAGGGGAGGGGGGGGGGGGGGGAGGAGAGAGAGAGAGAGACAGGAGAGGGGAGGAGGGGGGGGGAGGAGAGAGAGAGAGAGACAGGAGAGGGGAGGAGGGGGGGGGGAGGAGAGAGAGAGAGACAGGGGATGTAAATGTGAATCTGGATAAGAGCATCTAAATGACTAAATGTAATGCAGAAACATCCCATGCCGGATTCCACGACTGAACACCTTAGTTCTACCTCCTCTCCCCCCCCCCCCCCTTACTTCCTCTCCCTCCTCCCCCGTCCGGTGACAGGTCATCTCCATGCCCATCGAGGTGGCCATCGAGGACATGCAGAAGAAGACCCAGGAGCTGGCCTTTGCCACCCACCAGGACCCTGCCGACGCCAAGATGCTCCAGATGGTTCTGCAGGGCTCCGTGGGCACCACCGTCAACCAGGTACGAGGCCTGACGCCTGCGGTTCAAATCCCCCCTCGCCCCCTCTCTCTGTTCATAGCTTCAGCTACAAAGCGTCGGCTGGATAAACCCATGGTTGTTTGGGATGTTTGTCTTCAGGGTCCTCTGGAGGTGGCCCAGGTGTTCCTGTCGGAGATCCCCAGCGACCCCAAGCTCTACCGACACCACAACAAGCTCCGGCTGTGCTTCAAGGACTTCACCAAGCGGTACGGCCACTCCCTCAGCCACCACTAGGACTGGGACGTGTTTGACCAGCAATGTCATTCACATGCTCTCCTCTCTCCCCCCCCCCCCCCCTCCTCTCCTGGACAGGTGTGAAGACGCCCTCCGTAAGAACAAGAGCCTGATTGGTCCAGACCAGAAGGAGTACCAGCGGGAGCTGGAGAGGAACTCTCACCGCCTGAAGGAGTCGCTGCAGCCGCTCATCAACAGGAAAATCCCCCAGCTGTATAAGCCTGTGCTGCAGGTCAACTCCCACAGGTGTGTGTGTGTGTGCTGCAGGTCAACTCCCACAGGTGTGTGTGTGTGCTAGTGTGTGTGTGTGTGGTAGCATCTGTGTATACTTGTGTCATTTCTGTTTGCCTAGACTAGCCTAAATAGCTTATGCATTCAAATTTCCATCCAAATGCTTTTATTTCCCCCCGTTCCTCCTGTATTTTGTACTGATGTTTTGGTTTGACCTTCTAACACCACGCAGCAAACGGACAGCTTGACAAGGTAGTTTGGTTCTTCAAGATCAGTCTTGTTTGTCAAGTCAGTCTTTTACTTTCCTGGAACTTCAGTGTGTAGCTGCGTTTCCACCTACTAGTACTGCGGAGGGAGTGCTTTCCAAAACACAGGATCTCTGGGGGTGGAGGAACAACTAGTTAGTCGAGGGAGAACGTTCCTGCAGTGGAAACATGGCCGACGGTGGGCTGAAAGAACCTTCTGGTTCAGTGTTTCTCAAATGGGGCGGGGGTACAACAGGGGGTACTTGAGGGAGAAGGAGTCGCTAAACAGGTATGGAGGGAACTAACCAACGCTTGTCCTCATGCAGGGACTCCTTCAGCAGGATGAGCCTTCGCAAGCTCGACGTTTGACGAGACAGAAGAGCAAGCGGATCACAACCCTTAATTTATTCATGTGTGTGTGTGTAAATATGACTGCGTCCTCTGAAAGCCAGTGTTCCCGGTAGCAAGAGAAGCCACATGCACCTCGGTACGTCATTCCAGTGTCTTACTCGTTTACAGACAGCCTGTTACGCAATCAGTGGGGTTAGCAAGTGGTTCTCACTACGTACGAT
Organism: Hypomesus transpacificus; assembly: GCF_021917145.1. Classification (NCBI taxonomy): domain Eukaryota; kingdom Metazoa; phylum Chordata; class Actinopteri; order Osmeriformes; family Osmeridae; genus Hypomesus; species Hypomesus transpacificus. The sequence continues at coordinate 200,447 of NW_025813768.1, forward strand.
GTGTCAAATCTGTATTTTACTTCATGCGTGCACTTTTAATTTTTTACTGTGTATCAATGCATTTTACAACTTGAAAGTTTTACTATTTAATCCATGTGGGCGGAAAAAAAGTAAAAAAAAAAAGGTACTATTTATCATGTTTATCATTTTTAGTTAAGCTACATTTGTTTAAAAAGGTAGGGAAATGTTTTCAACTTCCATAGTTTTATGTAGTTTGTTTACTTTAAATATTTTACTAAATAAATATTTAAACGTCTACAGTGTTGTCATTGGTGATGCCGGCAAGCAGTAGTATTTACAAAGTCATTCTTTTGTTTATGCTGGTGTTTATTTGTAAAAGTCAACAGCAAGAGGACTGGACTGATACTTAACAATAAAGATAGAACAAGAAAATATTCACACTGAACATAAAACCCAGTAGCTTTTAAGAACATGTTGAATAGCAAGACAAATCATTTCAGACCAACAACCTTAAAGTTTCATCTGGATTGCCGCTTGTGCAGAAGCCTTCAGACGTGATATGGTGACCAGAGCTTGTTGAGCTGGAATGAGGTACTGGTGGAGCACTTGACGATCAACCACATCCATCCCTGATGTCTGGCCACACACATCTACTCAAACTGAGAGGAACAGCAACCATTTTGGCAAGTTGCTCATGTATGTTTACAGTACGACTGACTCAACAATGACGCAGTTTATACTCAAGGATATTGGGTTCATCTAGTGCACAAACATCTCACCCAACCTGCAGTAAGTAATGTCCAGCTTGCTTCAAAGATTCCAGAACATTCCTGGACGTGGAGGTACAAGTAGAATCTGAAAATGACAAGAGCTTCACCCAGGCAAGGGTAAAGAACGATATACAAGAATAAAATGTGCTCTTTATAAAAAAATAATCTAAAAACCGCAAATCCGACACAGTGCAGGAGAGGGCGCTCTAAGGAGCATTTCACCCAGACGACAGCTCAGGGTGACGCACACCACCACTACTGTCTCCCACCTCCAAAATCCTGCGTCAGCTAACGTCTCTATAATTCACGGGCATGGGGAAGCCTGAAGGTGCCGTCTGAAGTCCATGTACACAAACGTGCAAGCACTTAGCAGAAAGAAATGTACTGAGGTTAGACAGTCAAGGTTTAGCATATTCTGTTGACGGACATGAGTCCCTATAGCTTCTCCAGAAATGACCCCATCCTGGGAGGGGGGAGGAAGAAAGAAGTTGAGATGGGATGTGCCTGGGGGGGGGGGGGCTGGGTCACAGTGGAGGGATCCTCCTGTAGAAAAGCAGGTAGGGGGTGGAGGTGGAGCACGTCTCAGGTGAGCAGGCTCTCAGGAAGTCCTCCTCCTCAAACAGGTGCACCTCGGAGTCGTCAAACAGAAGCCACTTCCCCTCGTAGCTCATCAGGCTGCTCAGGGCCTGCTCCGCCCCCCCCAGCTCCTCCCCCTTGGTCCCCCCGGCTCCCCGCTCCTCCTCCCCGGCCCCCTTCCTGGCCCCGGGGCTGGCTAGCGTCCCGCCGGCGACCCTCCGCCCCCTGGAGCTCTCGGTCTTGTCAGGGTTGGTCTTGCTGCAGCCCAGGTCGTAGCTGACCAGGCTCCTCTGCCCCCCCAGGAGGGCCACGCCCTCCGACGGCTTCTTGGCCCCCAGCTTGCTGACGGAGGCTCCGCCCGGCCGCTTGGCCAGGCTGAAGGACACCTCGCCGTCATCGTACTCCAGCACCTCCTCCTTGGCCTTCCCACCCCCCTCCTCCTCCTCCTGCTGCTCCTCCTCTCCACCCCCCTGCTCCCCCTCCCCCGGCCAGAGCTGGGTGTCCTTTAGGTCACTCATCCTGACGTAGGTGGTGTAGTGTCCGCTGCTGATGGTCACGCCGCTGTGCATCACCACGGCAAACAGCTGGTAGTGCTGCCCCCTGGTGGCCGAGGGCCCCGTGCACCACTCCTCCAGGGACAGGCTGAGGGGCGTGAGCAGGGGCGTGTTCACCTTGGACAGGCCAGCGTACGGGTCCATCCTGGACAGGAGGGGGACAGAGGGAGGGAAAAGACTGGGTCAGTTCACTCAGGATGGAGCTTAGGAACCGTGACACGCTAGACACCATGACCGTTAGCGGTCAAACGTACTCGAGGCTGTTGGCTGAGAAGCACTTGAGGTGGATGGTGACGACCTCTGGGGTCTTGTCGAACAGCAGGCTCCTCTCTGCCTCCGTGTAGTGGAGGCAGGTCTCACAGAAGTACTTGTCCTCCCCCACGATGCGCTCCACAGAGGCAAACTGGGAGATGGCCCACTGCAGGGTCTTCAACTCTGGCTTAGGGTCTGGAGACACTGAGGGGAACAGCACAAAGACAGTTTGCTTGTCAGAGATTATTTCAAAAGGTACTGTAAGTATAGGTACTGTGTGTGTGTGTGTGTGTGTAAGTCCTGTGTGTGTGTGTGTGTGTGTGTAAGTCCTGTGTGTGTGTGTGTGTGTGTGTAAGTCCTGTGTGTGTTACCCTCAGAGCTGCTCTCGGGGCCGCTGTGTTCATCCTCCTGCACGGGCACGCTGACGTCCTGGAAGTCCTCCCTCCTCTCTGTGGAGCTCTCACACTCCAGGCAGCGCGTCCTCAGCACCAGCCGGCCCTGGAACAGCCTCTCCATCAGCCCCACCGCCTCGCTCTCTGGGGGGGGACAACCACACACCCTGAGCCCCTGGACACACCCAGAGCCCCTGGACACACCCTGTGGTGGGGTTACTGGACGCTTGTTTCATACCTTCGTGTCTGCTGGTCCGCTCTCCCCCAGACTGCTGGTGTGTGCTGGTCTCCTGGATGGAGGTCTTCCCAGGGTGTCCCGTCTCCTGGACCGGGGGCGTCCCAGCCTCCAGGCTGGGCGGGGTCTCCAGGCTGGGCGGGGCCTCCAGGCTGGGCGGGGCCTCCTCAGGCCTCGCCCCCCGCTGGGAGCTGATCCTCCCCAGGCTGCAGAACTTGGAGAAGATGCTGGGCTGCTTCCTGTTGGCCCCCAGCCAGCTCCTCACAGACCTCCTCTTCCTCTTCCCCTCCTTGGGCGGGTCTTGGCCTTTGCCCTCTCTCTCGCCTCCTCCTCCTCCCTCCTTTTCCTGTCTCTCCTCCTCCTCCTCCGCCGCTCCCTCGGTCTTGCTGTTGTCTGCTGTGATGTCGCTGGAGGACTTCCTCTTGGAGCGAGTGAAGGGCTTGACGTCCTGGGGCCCCTGGCTCTGCTCCTGGGGCCCCTGGCTCTGCTCCAGGGGTCTGGTCTTCTTCTTGGCGTTGCCGGCCTCCGTGTCGCTCTTCCTCTTCCCGCTCAGCAGGGCTTCCTCCTCGTCCTCCTCTGCAGTCCCGCCGGCGGCCAGTGGGGCGGCGCCATCCTCACCGCTCAGCTCCTTTCGGATGGTGTCGGAGGCCTCCTGGATGTATCCCAGGATGCACTGCAGCACCTCCTGGGCGTCGTGCTGAAGGTAGCCCTCGTACATGGGGTTCAGCTGCCTGCACACACACACACACACACACACACACACACACGGGTCTAGGAGTCGTTCTGGGCAAAGTGCATATCCTTTTCTAACCAAATGTCCAGAATCTTCACTGTCATGTGACCTCCTGCAGTGTTGACTTCAAAGGGTCTCACCTGAGGGTGTTGAGCAGCTTGCGAGGGGGCGTGGCCAGCTCGGCATGGTGGTGCAGGTCGGGGTTCAGCAGGTAGCTGGACTGGAGCTGCTCTGCTGACGTGATGAGGCTGTGGAAGCTGCTCAGCATCTCCATGTGAGCAGGCAACACATCCTCCACTCCCCCTGTCTGGAGAGGAGGGGAGGAGAGAGGAGGGGAGGAGAGAGGAGGGGAGGAGAGAGGAGGAGAGGGGGGGAGGGAGAGAGGAGGAGAGGGAGTGAGAGAGGAAGAGAGGGAGTGAGAGAGGAAGAGAGGGAGTGAGAGGCTTGTTGTGAGAGTTTCTGATGCTCAGTTGTTTGAGCAAATCAAAAACAAACATACCTCTTCACTTTTACAATCTTCATCCTTAGACTTGTCTTTCCGTTTGGAGACATTGTAAAGTTTCTTAATGCCATCTCTCAGCCCTGGACAGTAGTACAGGACCTGTTAAGAAAGAAAACATTAGTCAAATTCAATACCGTAGAGCATAATTTCATGTATTTTACAAGTTATGTAGCTGCAATGGGATAAAACCAACCTGCAGAATGCTGTTGAGATAGCATGTGTTTCCAAGGTTATTCAACCCAACAAAGGGAACCAGGGTTTCTTTTTTCTCGCAGGGGATGAGAGGCGAGGATGGCCCGGGGGCAGGCACCAACTGCTCACAACTGAAACACAATATGTGATCAAGATTAGACTTTTACAACCCCTGGAACAGCATATTAGAAGATAACGCGACTGCGCAACACTCACCCGCCGCTGGCTGCGTCCTCCGATTGGTGTTCCTCCGCGTGTGGCTCTGAGAAATCTAGCGCTCGCTTGGTTTCTTTTTTATGGAAGAACCTCAAGGAGAGCTTGGTTTTCTTGATGGGACTGCCGAGAGCGGCTACGACGCTGTCACCCTGAAGACCGGGCATCTTGGCATGCAGTCCCAATAACTTTAACGACGTTACACTGACAACAGCGCAGCTTGCTGGCTAGAAGGAAGTAGGCGATCAAAGTTAGAAAATATCCATGAGGAACACATTCTTACAAATTGTCGCGATGCCAACAAAACACAGCTATCAACACTAACTACCAATTCAGTCGTACTTTACAGAGTAGTAATTATCTAACCAGCTACGTGCCATGCAGACGTGATATTGCTGAATAAAAATTCACTTGACTTCACTCCATGGGCTAACTGCTAGCTAGCTAGCTACAAGCCACCGAACGCTTCTGGAAGGAGGCGGCGACAACATCGTGTTTCCAGCCGCTAACGAACTAGCTTAAGAGCAAACTTACAGTCGTCTCACCAATTCAGTTCTCTGTCCTTATTGATTCATGTCATATGCAGTTTATTCCGCTTTTACTTCGCCATTTTACAGTTCACCTGAAAACCATTTGACAACCACGGTGGTGTGCGTAGATATTGGCGCTTTTTCGAGTGCAAGACCCACGGTACTCTACCGCCTGCACTGATCATTTGCATACAATTTACTAAATACTTATACGTGGTGAAAATGTATTTTAAAATGCCAAAAAATAAACAAATGTATCTGTCTATGCATAAAAATAATCGACATTTAAGAAAATCTCATGTACAGAAAATCAGGCATTTTGGGAGGCACTAACGTCATATTTCTGTCCGTTTAGGGAAGCCATCTTGGTAAGGTCTTGC